>NC_048595.1:321359611-321606163 GCF_003668045.3 Cricetulus griseus | reverse complement strand
ACACACACACACACACACACACACACACACACACACAGACACGCGCGCGTGTGCACGCTCATTTTCAAAGAAGACTCTATCTGTCCATTCTAGAAAAGTTTGACAGTGACTGTTTCATGGCAGCTTACCAGCAATGTGTTCTGCCACTTTAAAAGTTGTTGGTAATTTTAAGTACAGCATGGAATGCATTTTCTCGATATATATTTATTTTAGTACAGGCACTTTTCCTTTCTGTTTATATATTTAGTAATTTATATTAATTTGTCTTTGTAGCCCACTAACCACTTACTAGTGCTTGGTATTTATCTTCCCCAATGGTGGGATTGACTTCGTACAATGACAGAATCATTTTCCTCTGTGCTGCAATCTTGTCTGTCCAGAGAGAACATAGAACTTTTGGCTAGCTCACATGACAGATTGTTTTAAGAATGTGTGGCATCTGTCACCATAACCATAGGCTAAGCAAGTTGCTCATGGGGAAAGGGGTAGGGAAGAGTATATACTTAACCTGGGGGTTTTATAAAAGCCTGGCCTTGGGAGCCCTGTGGTGACTTTGACCCTCCCAATGGAAAAGTCATTTTTGAAGAAGTGATGACAACTTGGAACATCTTCAAAATGAAGATCCGCTTCACCCATTTCTCCCACTCAGTCCCCAGAATCAGACTTTGGGTGTGGATGTGTGGTTCCTACATGTCAGATGGAGATAGGTGTTTGATAATTCTCAGTAACTCTATCAAAGTTAAGTTCTACCTGGAAAAGTCTCCGTGATCTGCCTGACTGAAGCTGGAGCTTTAATTATTATCTTGTACTTCTTGTCTAGACCTTTGTAGATGGTGGCAGTGACAGTGGGGCCATTGGCTCCCCACTTGGAAAGGAATCCTTTTTTTTTTTTTTTTGGCCATGGGGTGTGTTTTGTTTTCATCAATCATATAAATAATTTTCTATAATATCCAGGGCAAATGGATGAAATTTGTCAGCCTGATTAGTATGTGTGACCCATGTACCATTGGCATGGTTCACAGTGCGGCTTGTAGCTCGCATTCATCTTGCAAGTGGCTCTTTGTACACATCACAAGGAGTCTCGGAGATGATGAGTAGGGTCGGGTGGAAAATCCTCCAGTCTAGGATTTAGGGAATTTCACTTCTCTTTTTCTTACTCAGTGGTCTCTTTGGTCAGGATGGTGATCTTCTGCATCTTTTGCATCTGGGTTTTCTTCAGCTTGGCCTTATGGAAGCTGGAGATTTCCCTCATGTCCAGCTTGTCTGCCATCTTACTGGACCTTTCCCTCCTGGTTAGAGTTCTTTTCATTCATCTCTGGCTGTCTGTGAAAGCTGGGGAACTAGGACTTGGCTCCTTTATTCTTAGAATTCAGGCACTTTACTGAATTGTTTTCTAAGGTTGGCGTATTTTGGAAACAGGTTGCCTGCCTATTGTTAATTTGTTTCTAGTAGATGCCTATCATCTCATTGTAGGCTATCATTCCCATGTTCCAAATATTCTAGGACAAGGGGAATAACAGAAGGGAGTCCAAGGGCAAAGAGTGTTTCCCACAGGCCTCCTCAGCTCCTCACCTCAGGAAAGCTGTAGCAGCATGACTCTCTCTTCAGGACTCAATCTGTAGGATGGCTTCAAGCCCTGGCCGCTGAGCTCTGGTACCTGCCATTAGCCCTTTGCTCAGGTTCTTTTGGATGCCAAGATGCCAAGAAGGCAGCAGCTCCTGGAGAGGTACAGGCTAGATGACAACCCCCTTGAGACCCCATTTCACAGGAGTGTCATGTTACAGGGTCCCTCTGATGAGCTTGCTCCCTAGGAGCCTCTGGGCTGGTTCACTATGGAGTAAAGTCTTGTTCTAGGCTTACTTGCTTTTTGTTTCTTTATGAACCTTGTTTTCCATGTAATGGATCTTACTTATTCTTTGTGCTATCTACAATCATGCTTTAAATCCCTATTTGTGGCTTAACTGTTGTGTGTGGAACCTCAAACAAGGTGAATAGCTTTTTGCTCCTGTAGTCTGATTTTTTTTTTTAATTTGAAAAAAATCAGGTCGTTTTCTTCTCTCTGATTTCTTTACTCATGGGGGAAAAGTGCTCCCATCTTTGTGTGCTCCCTTCAATGAACTTGAGGGAAAGAATCTCCACAGGCACTCAGTGCCTGTGGAAGCAAAGCAGCAGTGGCCTACTCCATGACAAACCATGTTCCAAGTATGCTATATACATGCATGAGCTTGCCAAAGTGAAATCCATTATTTTGTACAATTAATATATGCTAACAAAAATGAATTAAAAAACAAACATGAAGCCCAAGTTCCTTCTCCAGCTGCCTAAACTTGATTCAGACTATAAAGGTAAGTGGGGCAGGGGGGTGGGGGGAGGGTCATGTCACTTCAGCCACAGTTCTTCAACCCAGATTTGTGAGCTGTTGGTGAAGGGACGTTGGGATTGTCTGCCTGCATGTAGCACACAGGTTGTGGTCGGTAGCCTTTCATTGTATATTTTGTGTGGCACATACAGCCAGATTGAGTCCTGAAGAGAGAGTCATGCTCCTGCAGCTTTCCCAAGGTGAGGAGCTGAGGGGCCCTGTGGGAAGCACTCTTTACCCTTGGACTCCCTTCTGTTATTCCCCTTGTCCTAGAATATATAGAACATGAAAATGATAGCTTTTTGAATATTACAAAAGTACATTATTAATATTCCAGACAGTTAAAATATAAACATAAAATATACCCCTGACCGAAGTAACACTGCTGTGAACACGTTGGTTGCCTACTTTATGTGCGTACATGTACCTTTTATAAAGCCAAGGTATGAATCATGAAAGGCATATGATTTTGTAATCTAGTTTTTTTTCTCACTTCATATATAAGTGTTTTTCCATATGAGAGAAAACCAGATTGTTAGAAAGTGATTTCATGTTGTATAGATACATCAAAATTTCATTTCCTATTGGACATAAGATCATTTCTGTTCACTCTTTTAGGCTGCTGTTTTAAAGCACACTTTGATTATACTTTCAAATCAGTCTTTGCATACTTGTTTGAGTTTCCTCCTGGGCTGAATTCCTAGAAGTCCATTTGGTGGGACAAAGAATGGGTACCTTTGTAAGATGTTGGATCTGTATTTCCATATTGTCCTCTAGAAAAATAATGTCATACATAATCACTATTTTTCCTCATACTGTTAACCTAAATTCAGAGGTCTTATTTTTTATACACACACTGAACTGTACTTAAAAAAAGTATTTAACCATTTAATTATTGTTAGAAATAAAATATGCTATTATTTCCATTTGATGACTAGTTAAGTTGAAAAGTATGTTAATGGGCAGTATGTCCTTCTCTAACTTGCTGTGTGTTTGCATATTTTTCTGCTGGGCAGTCAGTTCTTCTCTCCCTGATTGGTATAAGAGCTCCACATATTTTTAGAATATTGATCCCTTCCCAGCAAAGTTAGCAGTATTCTGTGGAAGAAAATTTCCATTTTATTGCAGCTTAAAAGTTTTGTTTAATTACTTTTTTCTTATTTCAGGACATTATCTTTTTGAAATATCTCATTGTTATATTTCTTTGTTTCCTTTTAATTTTGATGGTTTGTTTCTATATCACTGTTGGGAGTCTCCCTGCTCTGAGCTTTAGCTCAGGAGTTCCTCAGCTTTCTCCATGTCATGTTCTCTGGCTGTATGGAGCAGTGTGTTCCTTGGAAGGAGCAGTGGGTTTCTTCATTTCAGTGCAGGCAGGACAAGATGTCTGACTGGGAGAAAACAGAAGGCCAACATTAAAATTAGTGGCAAGGTCTTTTCCTTTTCTGCGAGGCCATGTGCTGGTGTGTTTAAGCAAGTCAAAGCTAGGATTCTTCTGCCTCTTATGTCCCTCTTTACCATTAGCACATGATTCCAGGCAAAATATGAAATATAGAAAATATGCAAAGGTTCTGAGGGAAGCTAATCAGTACTGACAGTGTGGCTCAGTGGTTGTGTGTGTGTCTAGCATGTGTGAGGTCCTCAGTTGGATACCCAGCACTGAAAGAAACAAAATGCCCCAACACAAAAATAACCCCCCAAAGAAACCAATTATACTGAAACACAGTTATCAAAATGCTGAAAATCTACTAGAAATTTAAAGATGTAATACCAATCCTTTTCAAATTCTTCCAAAAGAACTAATGAAGACGAAATACTTTGAAACTCAGTTTGTGAAATACAGTTATCAAAATATTAAAAAAATCAGTGTCTAGAAAAAGATCTCCTTTTTTGATTAAAGCATTGGCTGACAAGATTTTCAGCAGCTCTAATAATTACTGTCATTTCTGAGTTGTCATAAGGATAGATGATGGTCTAAGATACCTAAACTATAACGTGATGTGGAAACATCAGGTTTATGCCACTTGTAGCCTGCCCTCGTGAGTGGAGATGATAGATGTGAGGTTGAGGGAAACAAAGGTGTCATTGCTGTTCCAGGTCATGCCCCCTGAATTTGCTCTTGCTGTTGCTTTGTCTTCCCTCTGCTAATTCATTCCTTCCTGTCAATAAATGGAATAGTCATGTGGCCTTCCTATAGGGACTGCAAAGTAAAATCAGGTCTTGGGATGGATGTTTCTTTTCTTCTAGAGGAAATAAAAAGAATCTGTTACCATATAAACTAGAAATGAGTGACAATGAATCTGGACCGAGACTGGGGTTGATATTTTATGATTAACTTTTCTGAGATTGGCTACTAGTGAGTAATATCCTTGTATGTTTTATTTTCTAACTGAAGCAGGGGAAGACACAGGAGGACCCTTTCGGTAAAATAAGGTAGTATGAGTTGGGTCATATCTACATGAAAGGCGAAATCCTAGAGGTGGATTCAGCTAGCAGAGTCTTTGGGGAAAGACTCCTGCAGGGGATGATGCTGAGGGCCAGACCTGAAAGCATGAGAGGCCGGGAAGGGACATGATGGGAGCAGAGTTCTGTAAAACAGTCACAGGTCAAGGGGAACCATGTGCGTTGTGGTTGGGAGACAGAGTTGGGCACATTTGATGGCTGAGTGGCAGTCACTAACAATCAGTGTAGAGAGCGGAGAAATTCTGTGGCCTAATAAAAGAGCCAGAGAAGAAGCAGGAAAAAAAAAAAAAAAAAACCTCTCTGCATATTGGCAAGGATTTGGAATTCATTCATTGTGCAAAAGAAAGGCTTTCAGCTTGGGGATGGTAGGATCCAATTAGTACCTACAAGGACCAGATAAAAGGATGCTGAGAGGGGAATCGTGTAGAGTGAGATATGTGAGGAGGCCATTGAAGTTGCTGGAGTCTAGAGAGGTTGCACAAGAGATGGAGATGAGATGTTGTAGCAGGGGAGAGCCAGGGCTTCCTGACAGCAGAGCAGGAGGATTAAGCAGAGGCCACTTAGGTTTTCTTTTGACTAACAGTGTCATTTACCAATGTAGGGTGAAGGTAAAGAGGGAAAATTTGCATTATCATTTCATGGGTAAGGATTCTTTGAAAATGTTAAGTTTGGCCTGCCCATTAGAGTCCCAAAATTGTATATATCACTGGCTCGAGAGCTGTGAAAGTTTTGCACTGGATGTCAAATTGTAGCTACCCACATAAAGATTAGTGGTATAGCCACTGAGGTGTTGTTTTGGAGGATCTCAAAGCAAACACACAGAATTCAAATTTGACAAAATCAAAAGCAGATTGAAACAAATATACAAAATACTATCAAGGGAATGGAGTAAACATACAAGTGGAACTGCGTCCAGAGACTTTAAGCACGGTATTGTGAATTCCTAAGGACACACACTGTTCCCTCTTACCCCAAAGTTTCAAATGATCTTAATAATCAAATTGTTAGTAATGTTACTACCTCTGTTCCTAAACTGTGAACTTGAGACAAAGCAAGTTAACTATTCTGGTGCCATTCTGAACTGGAACTTTTGGGATGCCTATGAAAAGGGATATAGATGTAATATTTTACATTAATGGAGAACCCATTAGTCTTAAATTTAAGTCCATGCATGATTAAAAATACTATGTATTAAAGGTATACATCACGATTTGATATGCATATGTACACTGAAAGATCAGTTTGGTGAAGCTAATCAACACAGCCACCATCTCATGTTCTTTTTGTCATTAGACACTTGAAATCTACTATAGTGATATATTATTTATGATTTATTAAAGTTTGAGGATTCAGAAAAACAGAGTCAGCCTCAAGCTATAGAGATCAGGCAGTGGTGATACACACCTTTAATCATAGCAGCTAGAAGCTGCAAGGTGGTGGTGCTCACCTTTAATCCTAGCACTCAGGATTAAGAGGTAGACAGATCTCTGTGAGTCCAAGGCCACCAAGATCTGCATAAGATTGAATCAGTCTTAAAGAAAATTGTAGCTCACACCTTTAATCCCAGCACTAGATGGGTATAAAAGACAGGAGCAAGTATTTGGTATGAGGCATTCATTCTCCAGTCACAGGGAGGAGAGGCAGCAGGATCAGCTCTGTCAGCCTGAGCTTGAGATGAGAGCTAGTGGCCAGCTGCTTTGCTTCGATGATCTTCAGGTTGAACCCCAATATCAGTCTCTGTGTCATTTATTATTCGAGTTACAATGTATTCTAAGCAAATTTCCTCTCCACACTATTAACTGCTGTCCTTATACTGTGCTTTTGCTCTAGATTTATTTATCATCCACAGCTGCAGTTTTGTATTCTTTGACCTACATCTCCCCTATCAGCTCTCCTTTCTTTATGCACTATTTCTTTTTTTTAAGGATTCCATAGGTAAGAGGAATTATGCAGTGTTTTTTTTATTCTGTGTCTGTCTTATTTCAGTTATTATAATATCTTCTTGTTTTAGTTATATTGTCAAAAACCAATCTCCTTTATAAATATTTTTTTCAGACAGGGTCTCATGTAGCCTTGGCAAGTGCTCTACTTTCTGGACCACATTTCCAGCTTAGGGTCTCCTATTTAAAGTATTACATGGTTTCTGTCTTTGTATTTCATATATATATATATACATATATATATGTATATGTATATATATATGCATAATTATATAAAATAAGTTTATAATTCTAAATTATATATAATTCACAAATAATTAAAATAATGTTATATAACACACACACACAACCTTTGAAAGAGGAAATTAATTTGTTACTTTGAAAGTGATAAATGGTGGGAACTACAGAATCATTTATCCTGTTTTTCCAATTGGATTTGCATGTCAATACGATGACATTAATTGGTCAGAAGTTTCTGTTTGCAGGACTGTTTAGCTAACAAATGAAGAACTAATAGATAGATATTACAATATTGTAAACTCTATTGAAATAATGGACCATTAATTGCCACTAACACCTCACACAGACAACATATAGGCATAATATGCTGTTGGATGGAAATATACAACACCAGCTAGGATCTAGTATCTTTGCTTTCTTTGACATTGTGTATATGTGTATGCATACACACAGGCACCACTGTGTAAAGGTCAGAGGGCAACTTACTGGAGTCCGTTCTCTTCCACTATGTATGTTCTGGAGATCAAACTCAAGCTGTCTGGTTTGGTGGCCAGTGCCCTTACCCACTGAGCCATCTTACCTGCCTGATTTATTCTATTTTACAAGTGAAGAAGAGCCAGATGCTGTTCAAAAAATCTTGGATCTAACTACCATGTGGTCATGGAGGTTCTGTCAGAAAAAATCTGAACCAAGGATAAATAAATTATAAGGACTAAGAACACGGAAGAGGAGCCTCAGAATTAAAAAAAAAAAGACTTAGAACTATTCCAATCAGTTGTAGCATGTAGGCATTATTTTTGTCTTGGTCCAAGCAGACCAAAACTATTTTGAAGCAATTGGTAAAATTCAATGCTTGGATACTTGCTCTGAAGGAATTACAGTTTGAATTTCAGATGTGACAACCATATTGCAGTTACAGTTGAAAAGAGTTGTCGTCTTGGAAAGACATATCGTGAAATTTATTGGTGTGATGAAATGATGTCTGGGAAGGTGGGCAAGTGGGTGGGACAGAGCGGGAACAAGAATGATAGCAATCGCCAGCAGAAGCAGCACTGCTTCTCCACTTTTGTCTAGATATGACATTTTTTCACATCTTGTAAAATTATTCCTATTCTTCTTTCCACTGAAGATTATTAGATACAATTATGTTACTATCCATAATTATATATCCCGAGAATTCTCCACTCTGGAGCATTCAAACAAAATCGGGTACCCAGCACTTTGTCACTTATCAGTTGGGCTACATTGCCTATACCACCAGATGTTGCTCTTCAGGGGTTGAGGGTGGGCACAGCATTAATTGTGCTGGACAGTGTGGAGTGCTGTGATTGCTGCCATGCTACTGGTCAGGTAGCTGGAATTCTGGGCTCTTCTTCCACATTGAACTCGTAACCTTTGCTACACAACCCATTCAGTGTAAATGTTACAATGTGGACCATTTAAGTTTTCTTTCAATGAATTGAATGATTCTTTAAACAGATAGATGGCTGGCATGTGTTCAGGTCTGAATTGTGTTGAGTATAACATATCCGTGTCCTGTCACCTTCACACAAGGCTCAGGCTGCACTTTTAAATTTCCTAGTGACTTTAGCTGCTTTTTCTAAACCAAATTCCCGCCCCCATTGACATCTTTTTCTTTTGCTAGTCAAAATAACATTTTTTTGAGCAACATGATTCCTGTGAATTCTGTCAACCTCCAAATATTAAACTGTTTTCTTGCTGTTGAAACCAAGATTAAGTTTAAATGCAAATGGAGAACTCATTTGCTCCCTCATTGTTGCTGATGGCCTTGATTCTAAGGGACTTAATTGGAAAGAGGATCCTGACATGATTTTTATCCCTTTCAAGTGACCCAGAAAGCTCTCAGAGAAGATGAGGAAGTGAGTTTTGATCAAAACTGTAGTGGTGACTATTGGCTCCTTGAGTTCCCTAGTCCTTGGTTTTAAGTAAATGTTCATTTTCAAATTGATTTCTTTCAGACCATGGCTTTGGATGTTGACTCTCCAGCATGTTAGTAGTGGAGGGGAAGCTCAGATTCACTGGGTTCTTCATTTCTTCGGATTGAATGGAAACTTTCGAGTCTTTTAGGTGGATATATGAATAATACCAGCTGCTTGCCAAATCTTAAATTCTTGGAATCTAGCAAGCAACATTATGTAAAAGAGATTACTGAGCAGACCTTCATTTCCCCAGGGTTTAGATTTGAGGACTATCTAGCACATTCCTGGCTTTGGGGCCACTTTGCACTAGACAGAGCAGAGGGTGGGAGTGTTTATTATAGTCTCTCATTGTCTGAACCAGAATCTCCACGCAGGGCAGCAATCTCACCTCCCCACCATCTTACTGGAGTTACTTTGTTAATTTAAATTATTGACAGAGAAATTTTACTGGTTCACCCCAGCTTATATGGATGTCTAGGAGAGAAGCAACCAGAGCTTTAGTAATTCTACTCCATGGGGGGAGAGAAACTAGCTAATTTTATGTCAACTTGACACAAGCTAGAGTCATTGGAGAGTCTCAATTGAGAAAATTCCTCCATAAGATGTGGCTGTAGGCAAGCCTGTGGGATATTTTCTTAGGGCCCAGTCCATTGTGGGTGGGGCCACCCTAAGGCTGGTGGTCCTGGTTCTATAAGAAAGCAAGTTGAGCAAGCCACGTGGAAGAAGCCATTAAGCAACATTCACCAATGGCCTCCATGTCAGCTCCTGCCTCCATGTTCTTGCCCTGTTTGAGTACCTACCCTTTGACTTCCTTGGATGATGAACAGTGATGATTGATGAAGTGTAAGCTAAATAAACTCTTTCCTGCACAAGTTGTTTTGATCATGCAGTTTCTGCACAGGAACCGTGGCCCTATCCAGGACATCATTCCTTTACACTGGCTTCCAAGGATGACACAGATAGGAGTGGTCAGGCCCAAAGGAGCTAGGGTCCACACTGACACTGCCCTTTCCCAGACAGTGCTCTGGAAGAGACAAACACAGTGTACCTTTCTAGCGAATAGCATTCTTTGTTTCAGACATCTGTGTCACAGGTGGTAGACTTTAACAGGTGTAGTGGTACATACCTGCAGTCCGAGCAGTTGGGAAGCTGGAGTGGGAACTTAATGAGTTCAAGGCCAGCTTGGGCTACACAATGAGACCATGTTCCAAAAATAAATAAACACATAAATAATAGAAAAGAGCCAAGAAACCAAAAAGTGATCTATAATCAAAATTAAAATAGCTGATTTTTAAAAATGAAATTGGACGCGATGTTTAGGCTGTTTCTTAGTTGTCTGAAGCATGTTTGACCATCATTGTGGCCATGCTGAGATCTTGCTGGGGATGGTAGTCCTTTGATTTTGGGAGGGAGTGTGGAGGTGACAGTGCATGGTATTAGACTTGGGTGGGATCTTAGAACCCCCCAGTACAGAATTAGAGGTGAGGTTGGTGAAGGGTTCAGGGAGCAGGTGGCATCTGCCTCCCTAGATAGAGCCACAGAGAAGCATTGGGCATCTGTCTGAGTGTCCAGGGTGGGACAAAATCAAGACTTTAACCAGGTGTTCCACAGCATGTGAGCAGGAGGGACTGGAACCACCATCACCTCTGTTTCCTTATGTCCGATGAATCTAAGAAACTAAGGCTCTCCCGGCTATGGAGACCTGCACTTTGAGTCATTTCTTAGAGGCATCAGGATCCTTAGAGGCATCGTGGGAAGCTGTGTTTTCTCTGCTTCTGGATTTTTTTGTCTATTATTTTTGTATCTGCAATGATTTTATAGACAGCTATTTAAAATACAACATCCCAAATTTAGTTTTTTCCCCCAGATTGAAGGAGATGAAGAATTTTATTCTGGTTAATTTGTTAAAATGACAAGGAAGATAATGGTGGGCAATTTTAATAGTATCAGAACTGAGCTGACAGCAGGTGATGCTGTGTTTGATGATTCAGTTAAAGAATATTCTTTTCAGTTTTGTTGTAAGCACATGTTACTGACCACCGTGTGGGGCGAGCGAAGTTGGTGCTTTTTACTGTAGTTAATGGAGCAGATGTCTGCATGTAGGGAAATTTTTGAGTGCATGTGTGTATACATGTGTGGATCTGTGTATTACTTGTTAGGTGCGTGCGTGCGTGTGTGTGTGTGTGTGTGTGTGTGTGTGTGTGTGTATGTGGGGGCCAGAAATTCAAAATGACGTGTCTTCCAATCTCTACCTTACATTTTTGAGTCAGGGACTCCACTGACTCGGAGCTCACTGATCTGACTAGACGGGCTGGCCAGCAAGCTCCAGGGATCTACCTGTCTCCACCCCCTCAGTAGTGGTGTGACAAACACCTATGTGGCTGGCGTTCACATGGGGCTCCTGGCACTTCAAACTCAAGTACTTCTGTGTGTATAGTGGATATTTTACCAGTCGAGCCGTTCCCCCAGCTGTGAGAAAAACTTTTTAACATATTTTCCCCAAACTGAATAATGTTTGCAATCACCCAAGCTTGTTCCACTGTCCTCGATGGCTAACCCTCATAAAACCAGAAGGTGTGTGGGTTACTTGAGGAGAAACTTCATCAATAACTTTACTCAGCTGGGAATCCTGACGACTGCTAACTAGCCAGCCAAGACAGTGGCTACAACACTGAAGAAAATGTCTCTCCTTTTCCCTATCAAGTATTAATTTCAAATAAATTCTCAGAGAAAGATGGGGTCTCATGAGTACCTCCTCCCTCCATGATGGGATTGTGT
The DNA here is from genome assembly GCF_003668045.3 of Cricetulus griseus. Classification (NCBI taxonomy): domain Eukaryota; kingdom Metazoa; phylum Chordata; class Mammalia; order Rodentia; family Cricetidae; genus Cricetulus; species Cricetulus griseus. Next base: position 321,594,446 of record NC_048595.1, on the reverse strand, counting down.
TTATCTGTGGTGCAGGTGATCCCAGTACTGTGTGTGGGTGTACAGTGGCAAGTCTGCTGTTGGGGTAAGCAACAGCTTTCTGATTGGATTTAAAATGTGTCTCACAGAAAGAACTGATGTCTGACACTATGAACCCAGTCAAACAGACATGGCTGGGGAAGCTATTGATGATGTCTTGCTAAATGGGCAGGATGTGCTGGTCAAATTGTCTTCTAAAAAACTGTTCATGTACCCGGGCATTGGTGGTGCACACCTTTAATCCCAGCACTCGGGAGGCAGAGGCAGGTGGATCTCTGTGAGTTCGAGGCCAGCCTGGTCTCCAGAGCGAGTGCCAGGATAGGCCCCAAAGCTACACAGAGAAACCCTGTCTCGAAAAAACAAAACAAAACAAAACAAAAAAGTTCATGTTCACAGATTAGTGCTGCTGTCTGCTTTGGTCACATAAGCCACCTCTTTTGGGGCAATGATAAGAATAAATGAGGACTTAATGCTGAGCTGTGGATGGAACATCCCTATCATCCTTTCCAAGGCCCAGGGAGTGTTTTTAGAAGAAGGGGTAGGAAAAATGCAGGAATTAGAGCAAATAGGACAGTTGTGTGTGGAATGCTGGTGTCTGGGCATGATGTGATTGTTGCAATCCTAAGGGATCGCCTGCACAACAGACGAGCAGTCCCGTCAGGCAGGGAGGTGTATTCACAAGTCTCCATCCTTGCCTGAGAATTTATTTGAAATTAATGATTGATGGGGAAAGGAGAGCCATGTTATTCAGTACTGTAGCCACTGATAAGGGGATCCATGCTACTGTACACACATGATTCTGTATGTAAGCAGTGGTGATTAAACTCTTTGGCTCACTCAAAAAAAAATAAATAACAGGGCATGATGGGAGACTAGCAGGGAAGAGGAAGAGAATCTGTGGGTGTGGAGAAGGGACAAGAGTAGGCAATGGGGAAGGTGAATATGAACAGACTGCATCATATGCGTATGTGGACATGTCTCAATGAAGCCCAAATCCAATGGGTGTAATAACAAAAAGTATTTTAGATCAAAGGTAAGTTAAATATAAATCTATATGCTTTTATAATAAGCTACTTTGGACTGCTTAGGTTCTCTTTTAGAATTGCACTTTGAATTTTGACCTTTCAAGTGTTAAAACTTGGGGCGGGGTGGGTGGCTTGTCCACACTCGCTGCACAAATTTGATAATCTGAGTTTCTATCCTCAGATCTCACAGAAAAGCCTGATGCAGTAATGTCTTCAATCCCAGTGTCCCTCTAAAGGCAGATGGAGGGAAACACAGGAAAAACCTCAAAAGCCCAGAGCCAGCTGACCTGGCTTCTGGAATGACAAAAGGACATGTCTCAATCAAGGTGGAAAGGTGAGGATTAACACCTGAAGGTTGTCCTGCCATCTCCACACATGCACCATGGGGCGGCATGTATGTGCTTGTGCACGCACATGCTAACAAGGACCACACACCCACACATATTTTTTCCTTCAAAATCTAGTCCCTTCCACCTTACTCTTCTCCTGTCTTCATCCTTTCCCAAGCTGTTTCTCTCAGTTCATCCTCCTCCCACACACCTTGGGTTATAAAGCATTTCCAAGAAAAACGTCTTCTTTATTCACATAAGGTTTAGGAAGTCATATCGTTTCATTTATCCTATATTCATTTATTATATATCCTATAGGATATCCTATATCCTATATTATGTCCCAACTTTCCTATAATGTATTGAAATATTCTGGAATTGAGATTGATAGCACAGGAAATGGCAGCGTTTAGATGACCATTGAGACAATGTCCTGTGTTAAGTTTCACCTCCTCCTCCTCCTCCTTCCTTCACTGCCAATCTGTACTGGCTTAATCTATAAACCTTTCTTTTTGCCATTCAGTCAGCTATGTGGAAGGGAAAACTTTCTGATCGTTAATCACTATTAAAGGTTATGCTTTCAGAATATTTTGGGCTAAATTATTTTGATTGGCTTTCAAGAAAGGATGCCACTGGTTACAGGCAGACATCAGAAACTGAATTGTGACAGCAACGTGGATCTTACATGCCAGTTATAGACTCTGATTTGAATGCTTCTTGCGGAAGCCTTGCACTTCTTAAAGTGCTAAAAATGATCTTCAATTGCTAGCTTTAAACAGTGACATTCTGTCACTTCTTAACTTGTCATTTTCGCTTATGTAGGAATAACAAAAACATGCTATAAGGTATAAATCTAATGTAATTTTCCCCCAAAGCTAGTGTTATTATGGTGGGCAAGAATAGAACACTCATTATCTATGTTCCTAGGGACGTTATTAATTTTTTAGTGTCTTTAACACCAAGTCTTGAAAGATCCGTGTGCCCTTTATTTTCCATTTAGCTCCAGTTTGTGCTTTGCTTATTTTTCAACTCTATGGATGATGTCAGATGTGTCACAAGTACTTTATGAAACCATTTATCACAGTTGTAAGAGTAGCTCTAGTAAGTCAAGATACTAGAGCTCTAAGTAGCTGCTCTAGTGACAAAGGCCTCAGCCAAGACTCTAACATGCATCTTAGTAATGCCCAAGCTCAAAGGCACTTATTGTCAGTGTGATCGAGGATTTAATCAACTTTTAAAAATTATTTCAATATTTTATGTGTATGAATATTTTGCCTGCATGTATGTCTGTGCACTATATGTGCCTGGTCCCTGAGGAGGCCAGAAGAGGGAGTCTCATCCCCTGGAACTGGAGTTACAGGTGACTGTGAACTGCCAAGTGGGTGCTAGGAATCAAACTGAAGTCCTTTGGAAGAACAGTCAGAGTTCTAGACTGTTGAACCATCTCTCAAGCCCCTCGCATGACTTTTAAAGCCACTTTAAACTAAGCCATGTTATTGCTGTGTCTTCAAGCCATTCCTGTTAGTTTCCAAATGGAGATCTTCTCTCTGCTTCTAAATATAATGTATTGAAGATTAGTTTTCCCCAGTGTACTAAACTGCTGAAGTTAAGGGACTGGGACTGTCTCAGCTTCAGAAACAAGCTTTAGTGACCTTTACCTCTTGAGTCTTGAGCCAAGTGAACGGCCTTTTCAGAAGTGGTGTCCTCGTCCTCTGTGGAGAAACTTGGCATGCCTTTCTGCAGCTTGGCTCCAGGCTCATCAATTGGGACATCACTCAAATGCTCTGCACTAACCCAGCAACTCTTCAGATGTATAGAGAAATGCTTGTTGGGAAGAGCCCTTTCCAGGAGAAAGTTGCTTCAACCTCTGAGACCCCTCCCTCATGCTCCCCTGGGGCTGCTCTGTGTCCTTAAAGCACAACATCTAAATATGTCTTCTCTGTAGTTTTAAAATATCTGGGAAGCTGTTTTTAGCAAGTGACCTTAGTGTTGGATACAATCAGAGCAAAGGTGTACGTGTTCCTTTGACTGGGAGTGATGTACATACAGCCTGGGGGCTTGATTATACTCTGGCAGGCTCCTCCCTCTCTTGGCCTGTGTTGTTATAATTGCTTTGTGGGAGTCACTGCCCCATTCTGCTGTATGCCTTCACCTTTGCTCTCTTTCACATTTAAGACAAAGTGTGTTATTTTTAACTGGACTTTAGAATGGGGACAACATGGGAATTAGGTCTAGCCCTAATAACCTGTATTTTAATTACATCTGTTGAGTAATTTATATTATTGATATTCTGTAACTTGAAGGAAATGACTTCATTTGCATGGTTAAAGTGTGTGTGTGTGTGTGTGTGTGTGTGTGTGTGTGTGTGTGTGTGTGTGTTTCATCTTCAGTATTTCCATGCTATTTCAGGGCAGTGTGGTAAACTGTGGCCATAACATGAAGAAAATAATGTTAGTTCTGAGCTTCTTTTTTGCTGTAGTCATTTTGGGGAGGCTTTACTCGGTTATTTTTACTGGAGTTCTGTGTGCTATGATTAGAACAAGAAGACTTTGGAGAGTTTAACTTGGCATGGAAGAGAGGCGACTGAGCAGAAAAATGTTTCTGGGAAGAGAATCAAATATTCAGGATCCTCGAGATGGATGTCCAGTAGGAACAAGGAAGTAAAGCAGGGCGCTGAGTTCTGTCACTTCCACAGTTTGTGTTTTGGGTTTCATATCGAAAATGCCTTAGGTGTATATTTAATGGAAACAGAAAGACAGTAATGGCTTGATAATTTAACTTACTTTTCTCCTTGCTAAATTAAACTCTTCTGTCTTCTCTGTGGCATCTCTATGGAGTTTTTAGTGGTGTCTCCTCAGAAAACGGCCTTACTAATTTTAATATTTCATTGCAGGCTAACAATCTCAGAAGAATAGATTTGTGCCTGATTGAACTGGATCCTGAGATGTTTCTAAATGAAAGCCTTGTCAAATATTCTATTTTCCTCCCGTGTTTCAATATTTGAATTGTCATCTAGCAGAATGGCTTTACTGGGCCTGGTTTACCCATGTGGCTAAAATGAAGTTGGCTTTTTATTTATTTATTTTTTACATTATTTGCAGAGCAGTCATACTTGCTAAATTAATTTTTGAAGCAAAATTCTTACTGTAGGACTTGCTGTTTTGTGATGACTGCCATCTGATATGAATTTAAGCTGTTTAAACAAGAAAGATTAACATTAAGAGAAAGCTTCAAGTTGAGTTTTTCTATTGAAAATTGCTCATTTTAGGTTAGTGGTTTGGACATTGTACTCAGAGCATAAGTAATAGGTGTGTGCTTTAGAAACTTACAAAGAACTACAAAAACTGGATGTTGTTTTCTATGTCCGCCTTCTCCTCATGGCTGGAACACAGTGATCTCCTACCTTTGTGATGTAGTATTTCTTACAAGCCATGGGCAAATGCTGGGTCCATTAATTAGTGTGGAGGTCTTGCCACTTACAAACCGCGCTGATGTATAGCTATTCATAGGAAATGCTGATCAAATTTGAACTGTTGAGTCTTGTTCTGAGGATGTGTTTAGGGTTGTATGGCAGGAAAATGAATCAAACTTCAAGTATGATGAACAAGATTGGCCATCCACGTCTGCGGGTGTGCATATCTCTGGGCTAATGTGGACAAATGGCTCCTCTTCCAGCCACTCACCCTGGCAGTGGTCCAAGGCCTTCTGTGAGGCATTTTCAGCTAATCGCTTGTCACATCTTGCCTAATTTCCTTGTAGAATCTATACCTCTTTGCACTACAGAAATGTTTCTCCTATTTAGCCCTTATTGTTTCTGACCAGCACATCCTCAGCACAGGGATTGCTTCTGCCGGAGAAGTCTTTCCTGTCCCGTGAAGCTACCCCAGGTGTACAGGAGTGTGCATCCATGCTCGCCTGTCTTTGTCCTTCTACCTGCCTCTGCATCCTGGGTTGTGATTGCCTTCACAGGCACCTCTTCTCCTTTCTCAGGAAGCACTTGTTTGATTCCTGCAGCCCCGCCCAAGCTTGAGGCAGGCTTCACACTCCTTTCTCCTGCTTCAGTAGTCCGGGTACAGGGACAGCAGGCATTCATCACCACGGTCTGCATGCCTCACTCTTCGAAGCCACAGTACCTGGTATTGAGTGTAGCACAAGGTGAGGCTGAATCAGTCCTTTAAAAATTCCTGTCACAGGTCACCCTTCTTAAACACCCCAGTTATAGCCTTCATGCTATCTGTTCACTTATCTGTATATACTATGCAGAGAAACTATTATGGATATAGAGATAAAGATATACAATAATACTTTTGAAAGTATATAGCTTGGTCTAGGATGTAACTCACTGGTATAGAGCTCATGTAGTACCCACATGGCCTTGGTTGAAGCCCCAGCATGGTGAACAAAAGAGTACCCACATAGGAATTTTTATTGCTCTTTCAGTGGGTTATCACTTTTAAGGCCTGTTTCATATCCCCCTTTGGTTTCTTTTTCAAATGGTTCTGGCTTCAAGAATAGAAGAAAGGCATTATGAAACCTTCCTTTGTGACTAAGGAAAGCCACTGAGGCCAGGCATGTGTTCAGGGTTGTGGAGGCTGTGAAGGTGAAGCCTAGATTGCCTTGGAGACCCCAAGATGTTGGAGATTCCAGAGCCCTGGGATACCTGTGAGGAAAGCTGCTAACAGGGAGTGGAGCCAGCCCAAGAGAGAGAAGTGTGTTGTAGTCAACAAAGCTGAAAGGAACTGGAGATCTGAAGAGTGCTTTGATATCAGACATGGAGACATAACATTTGGAGTCTGCCCAGTTGGTTTTCTGTCTTGCTTTGGTCTACTATTTCCTCACTGTGCTCCTTTCCCTACATTTGGAATAGTAATGCCCCCTGCCATGTTGACAATGGACTGAACTTCCAAAACTGTAAATCAGCCCCAATTAAATGTTTACTTTTGTAAGAGTTGTTATGGTCATGGTGTCTTTTCACAGCAATAGAACACCGACCAAGACAAGGTCCTACTACCCTGTTCACTGGTGTTCCATAGGCAGTTGACACTGCCATACATATGCAGCATGATGTTGCATAGCCTGCAGTTCTTTGCAGATATTATACAGAGGGCTTCAATTCTTTATTACCCGTGAGCCTGAGAACTCTCTCATCTCCCTGTGTCCTCACCACAGGGTCATCAAGATGAAAGTCACATTTACATTGTAACTTAATCTTGAAAGTGACAATCACATAGCATTAGCTGTGTTTTGTTATTGGTAGCACATCACTAGGTCTATGTATGTTTAAAGGGAGGCAATTACATAAGGGTATGAAAGCAAAGAGGATGTAATTACTGGGCTATAATAGTGATTGCCCACCATAGTTACATGGTTGTATGCTAGCACCCTGTAAAGTTATTATTACTATTATTATTATTTTGCAGTTAGAAAATGAAGAACTGCTATGAACATAGTTGAGCATATGTCCTTGTATGAATGTGCATTCCTTGGGTATATGCCCAAGAGTGGAATTACTGAATCTTGAAGCTGGAAGGGCAAGGGAATGGGAGGATTGATATGTAAAACAAGATTGTTTATAAATATATGTATATATATGTATATACTATATGTATACATATATAATATATGTATATATTATATATATATGAACTGGAGAGGCTAACTTGTTTCAAGGCCAGGGTGCTAGAATACAATGTAGATTGCTCTTCAACTGGACTTTGCCTCATCAGAGTTGGAAATGTTGGGGTCTGAGTGACTGTCAAAGGACAAGCTGTACAAGAGGGGTTTACTGCGACTCCACCAGCCCATGCAGTGCCAGACTTCGGTAAGGATGGCCCTTGGCATCTGCAAGTTCTGCAGCTGCAGATTTGACCAGATGCAGGCAGAGAAATATTGTTAAAGAAGAAAATTGCATCTGTGCTGAGCATTTACAATTGTTTATCTTGTCCCCACCCTCTAAATAATACAACATAACTATGTTTATCTAGCATTTACACTTAGTTATTATAAGTAATCTCCAGGAGATTTAAAGTCTACAGGAGGGGAGATGTAGGCCAGTGGTACTTGATAGTGTGTGTGAGGTTCTAGGCTGGATCCTCAGCACTGACACAATGAATAAAGTACACAAGAGGCCATGTGGAGGCTATGCAAATACTTCATTATTTTATCAAAGGGACTTAAGCAGGTGCAGATTTGGGGATCTAAGGAGATCCTGGAACCAATCCCCTATTGATAACCCTACAGGGTTCATTGCATTCCATAAGTGCTTATAGAGACTAAATAACTAAATACCAATGGCAGTATGCTTTTGTTGGTTATTCCAACCCCTCTGGCTTTCTTTGTGTTTATTTCCTTGGCAACAAAGAGGTAGCAAAGCACAATATAGCAAACATTTAAATGCCTTTTAAGCTCAAAAAAGACCATCAACTTGGATTATTTATATTATTCCAACCTGTTTAAGATGATTGCTTTCTATTGCCTGAATCATAAAACTACAGTAATATAGTTTGTCAACAATGCAGCCATAATTAGAGTCTTTCCATTACTTCAGGAAATGTTGTAAAGAGCAGGATAACATCCATTTATCTCCCTAAATATTGTGGAGCATAACAAACAGACTTCAAACTTTAATTCAAGCTGAGATAACATAGTTTTCCTTTATTAATATTATTTTAATGATAGTTATTTTAGCCACGATGCTTGCTTTTCTTTTAACAATATGCTTGGCTTTGGGAATTACCTTTGGAAATTTGGGCATGAACAAATACTATCTTGAACTTTATTTTGGGGGGGTGGATTGGGTGGGTGCTTATTCTGCTGAAGCAAATGCTATCATTGCTTCTCCCCACTAAATTGTCCCAAGATCATTTAAATGAGTGTGATTTTAATCTTTGCTACCTAATATGGATCCTGTTGCCTTTGAGAAGCCATGTGACTTTATTCTTCTTACTTATAGGGAGTAGTTCACATAGCAGCCTCTGATGTCATGGCTTGTCCAAAGTGACTGATTTATGCTAGATCCACAATAGGTAAGAATAGTACATTCTTGTCATCTATTCCCACTCCACCCTCCCCCTTATAAAGACATAGTGTCTCAGTCTGCAGGCCAGGATGGCCTTGAAGTCATGGTAATCCTCCTGCCTTAGCCTCCTGAAGTGCTGGGATTAGTCATGGACCACTGTGCCCAGTATAATTATTGCTTGCTTGTTTCTAATACTGCTGTGCTGTAGTGTAGTATTATACGTTGACCTGACATCAAGAATACACACTGAGTTTCATTGCCACTGAAATTATGACATTCCCTTTCTGCTTTTCTTCTTTTGTCCTAACCAAGGCATACAAGTTGAAGGAACTTAGAGCTGCAAGTTTTCGTTACTTCCCCATGTCCTCTACTGCTGCCCAGGTGACCACTGCACGTCTGTGTTTCTGCTCATTTCCAGTTTTCTTTGTTAGCTAGTTGTTTTTATCACTGCTTAGGTGGGTTCTTTCAGGTGTGAACACAATCTCTCTTCCAAATTTGTAGAAGCCTTACACTGTGGTGTCAAATCTAAATACTTTCTTCACAAGTTCTCAGCCTTGATGCCAAGGCTCTCCCCAATCTGCCCTTTATTGTGTATTGTCCACAAAGCTCTCTGTCATGTGTCATGAATTGGGCTCATATTTCTTCCATTTTGGCCACAGCACTCACTTTTCTATCCTTAACATATGCTTTGGCCAGCTTCCTGGCATTGTGAAAGGCCACTGAGTCCTTTCCAGCTGTAATTTAATTCATCTTCCACAGTGCAGTTTGCTGTATCTGTCTTCAGATGGCCACAGAGTCACGTTCTTCCTGGATGCCTAGAACCTAGAACATTGTGCTCTTTTCTTTTCTTTTTTGGTTTTTCAAGACAGGGTTTCTCTGTGTAGCTTTGGAGCCTATCCTGGAACTCACTCTGTAGACCAGGCTGGCCTCGACTCATAGAGATCTGCCTGCTTTTTCCCTCCGAGTGCTGATTAAAGGTGTACACCACCAAATGCTTTTGTGCATTTTCTAATAGTGTGTCTTATTTGTGTGTGTGCATGCACATGCACGTGTGTGCACAGATTCATGTATATGTATGTGGTGACCAGAGGACAACTTTGGTCATCATTCTCAAAAAAATGCTGTTTACCTCTTTTGAGACCAGATCTCTTATCAGCCTGAAGCTCACCAGTTAGTCCAGGCTAGCTGACCAGTGAGCTCCAAGGGGCTTCCTGTCTCTGTCTAACCAGGGCTGGGGTTATAAGCACACACCACCACACCAGGCTCTTTTATGGGAGTTAAGAGGATTGAACTCAAGTCCAAATCCTTGCAAAGCTTATAGACTGAGCCATCCTCTAACTCTAGTATGGCTTATTGACCTCAGTAACATTTTAAACTCCATATAGAAGTGCCCCTCCCCATACAGCTGAGTAGAGTACAGTGATGAACACCACAAGGTTTCTTTGACTTATCCAATTGACAGTATGTGTTGACTATTAGCTTTGTGTTTTTGAGACACTGGATGTGATATTTGACTTCTACTGTTGAATCTAGATCCCTGCCCTCATGGATCTTACATACCGGTCAAAGAAGCAAATATGAAATAAATACTGGCTATTAAGAAAACTGGACTGGAATACACTTGGTTTTAGATAGGATGGTGTCTTATGATTTTTTACTGCTGTGAAAAGACACTATGACCATGGCAACTCATATAAAAGACAGCATTTAATTGGGGCTCACTCACAGTTCAAAGGTTAGGTCCATTATTGTCATAGCAGGAAGCATGGGAACATGTAGGCAAACATGGTGCTGGAGAGGTAGCAGAGAGTTCTACATCTGGATCCTCAGGTAGCAGGAAGAGAGAGTGACACTGGGCCTGGCTTGAGCTTCTGAACTCTCAAGTCCACCCCTAGTGACACACTTCCTCAACCAAGGCCACACCTACTTCAACAAGGACACACCTCCTAATAGAGGCACTCCCTATGAGCCTAGGGGCCATTTTCATTCAGACCACCACAGATGGGTTACAGGGCCCATGTGAGAAGTAATGTTAAAGAAAGTCCTGATACTGGAAGTTTGGATGTAGGAAATGGAAGTAGTATTGGGTGGTTCTCTGCTGGGCTTGTAGAAGGTAGTCATGCCTGTCAAATAACTCATGCCCTTGATCTTTCTCCAGAGATTAGTCAAGGATTTGAAGGACTGTGGTTGCTGTGGAGTAGAGATACTAGAGGAATCTGTCTACCAGCTTCGTGAGTGGAAATTTAGAGGCTGAGGAGATGGCTCAGTCAATTAAGGACTTGACATGTTAGCATGAGTACCTGAGTTCAAATTCCCAGAACTCATGTAAGAAAGATAGTCATGGTGGTACACACCTGTATCCTTGTTCTGGAAAGGAAGGGATGGGAATATCACTCAGGCATGCTAGCCAGCATATCTTGATGAGTATGTGAGAGACTATGTCTTTAGAAATAAGATGGAGAGCTGGAGAGATGGGTCAGTGGTTAAGAGCACTGGCTGCTTTTTCAGAGATCCTGAGTTCAATTCCCAGCAATCACATGGTGGCTCACAGCTATCTGTAATGGGATCTGAAGGCATACATGCAGACAGAACACTTGTACAGTAAAAAACAAAAGAAATAAGATAGAGGGTGATTGAGGAAGACATCTGATGTAAGCCTCTGGCCTCTACAGTGCCCTTGTACACACATGCACGTACATATCCAGGGACATGTGCACACACATACACACAATAATTAAAATTTAGGTATGTAGAATAGGTTAAGCATTTTGTAATTGAGTATTTCTGAAAACAAGAAAATAAATCTATTCATTTTATAGGTCCCACCAGAGCCAAAACCAGAATCTGGGTGATTGTTTCCCAAACAGTATTAAAAAGAGGCAAAAGGTCAATTGTAAAACCTGGGAATCAGTAGAATGATATTCTAGTCCATTTTGGGGAGTGAATTTGCCAGTTTGGTGATCTTGATGGAAGGCAATTCCCCCCCCAGGTTGTCCTTACCCCCTTTTCTTTCCTCCCTCCCTCCTTCCTCTCTCCTTCCTTTCTTTTCTTTCTAAAACCAATCTTTGAGCCAGCTTGCCCTACAATATCAATACCTGAGAGAGAATAGAAAAGATAGCGTTCTGGGAGAAACACTCAGGTTAGCTTCTCTCTGAAGGGTTTTGCATTCCAATTTGGGAAGCAAGAAGCATGACTCCATAGTTATTCCGTACTTTTTCATACAGTGTGAGGTGCATCTGTGCTAACATTCATGCTGAGAGAATTGGCTCATTAATAAACAAGCCAATCCAGCTGAAAGTGTGGTAGGCAGTACCTATTGTGGGTGTAAAGAATGACACCGTGCAGAGCTTTTAAAGTGTTACTGTGGAAAAAAAGAGAAGTGAAACCCACAAGTCATTAACAATAAGCCCCCTTTGATTTCTTTCTCTCTCTTTTTTTAACTTGTAAAGTATTGAAAATTTAAGCCCCTAAATGTTTAATGACTTCAAAAATCCAAAAGTGGTGTCTAAAAGTTAGGAATGGATTCTCCAAGGACATGCTCCAAGATGTTGGTAATAAAGAAAGCAGGGCATGTGATGTGACATCACAGGAGGACTGGAAGTTGCACCAGGGCTGAAGGTACTGCTTGGGGGTTCTGCAGAGAGGCCGTGTGCAGGAAAGACCCTTCTGGTTTGTGCTTCTCTGGGCACTGGACTGACCACTGCCTATCAAATTTCACTTAGATGTTTGCTTTAAATAACTCTTGAGCTGATGTGACTGTGTTCTCTGCATGGGGCTGCCTCTTCTAGTGTATTTTCCTTAGAAATGGCCTGTTTGCCTGCTGATGAGGTTGGGGATGTTGTTCAATTCAATCCCATTAAATTCCACATTTAACCCTTTTCTATTTATTCAGTAATTGCAACAGCTTCCCTGGGTATGTTAACTACGCTTAGCAGTGAAACAAGTTGGTGTGCATCACCCATCTGTCTCAGGGTTATCTGGGTTTTGTTGTTGTTGTTATTGCTTTTTGTGTGCATGGACGTGTGTGTGTGTGTGTGTGTGTGTGTGTGTGTGTGTGTGTGTGTGTGTGTGTGGGAAAGAAGCAGCATTGAGCATATTGATCAGAAGACAAGTGTGGGTGGGACTCCAGATTCGATTAGAGAAACTCTGATAACCCCACTTGATTAGGTTCACTGGTTTTCCCCTTCAATTGAGAGACAATTCTAGGTGGTTGTTTGCATGGCAGGCACGCCTTGCCTCATCTGAGTTGACTTTCTGGAAAAAGAAAACCCTCCTGTTTTAAAGTACACTAAATGTTAGGTTCACATGTAATTTATAAATTACAAAATGAAATATTTTCCTTCTCTTGTGCCTTGGGAAGGAAAAAATGCCTTTGTTTATACCTGTGAGATGAAATTCTTGGGTATATAATGCATGTAAGTTCAAATATTGAGTATATTGGTTTCATTTTTCCCAAGCAAAATTGTATTTTGAGAGCCCATATGTCTTACTTTGCCTTGTAGTATCAAATCTCTATTTCATCTATTTATTTATTTTTGCAGTTATAGAGTAAATATTATTCACTGCATTTCTGAGAAGATTCAATAGAAAAATAAGAAACATAAAAGAAATGTTCAGAGGTTGTGTAAATTATTTTTACTCCATAGAGTGTTGATCAGGTGAATAAAATATCTGTCTTGGCCTTCTAGTAATGACCAAATCCAGTCAGCATTTATCCTTGTTTGGGTATTTGGATGTCTAACCTAAATCAATAGCGTATCTAGTTTACTGGGTGACAAGCATAGATAAAAATTACCATTGTTTTAACAGAGGACACTGTCTTATCACCAAAGAGACTATCATCTCCAGAGTCTTGAATCCTTTAGCAGTCTGTAAACTGATCACAATTGGACAATGTCCAGGGACCCTTTAAACATTCTAATTGTACCTTCATAGAATAAACATCACCCAGGCCTCATCTTGCTGGGAGAAGAAATTGCATATTCTTTATTAATATGCTGATATCCCATTTCCTCCTGATTGAGTAGCCGTATTTTTCTTCAGCCTTTCACAACCGAAAGTGGAATCAGTATTTGCGGTATAATTCCCTGTATACATTTTCAGTTAATCGGATTTTGCTTCCATAAATGTATGGTGCTGAATGGGAGATGCATGTGCAAGCATCTCCATCATTGAGAGCTGTGTAATTCCCTTGCAGTGTGGGGCCTGCTGCTTTCTCCAGGTCCTTCCTTTCTGCTTTGCTGCCTGTCATTTTCCTTAACCGTGGGGATGACTGGGACACGTGCCTTGGTTACTGATAGCATCTGGGTCCTTCAGTTCTAATTCAGTGTGATAACATTTAGACATGATTTAGAAAATGGAATGCGCTTACATAGCAGAGCAAGGGGGTGGCAAAACAAAGTAAGGGAAGGGCGTACAATGCTGAAAGAGCTCCATAAAGTCGTCCTCTGCAGTGCTTTTCCAGGGGAATGTATGTTTATGTTGAACACAAGGCTGGCTATCCATATAGTTTATTTGGTGGCCAGGTGACTTGCTAATGCAACTTCAGGAGGAGCTGGTGATCTCCAAAGAACATGGCATGGTATGTCTTTCTAGAGCACTGGATAGTAACAGAGGATCTGTGGCCTCAGGACTCTGATTGTGAAAGTTTCTGTCACAAAGCTATACACACAGGCTGTATGCTACACGTGGTTTCAGGCACTGCTGTGAACATACTCTTGATTGTCAAGCTGAACCTTTTAGATTAGCCTGTCTAGACTAAAAGGGACTGCAACTCCCACGTGGGAAAAACAGTGTCACAAAGACCAGCCTATTTCCAACCAAGTTTTATGTAAGCTCAACTGTTAATTATAGAACTGCTGTGGGGATCCCCTCCCCTTTGTTCCTTTCAAATCAATATCAACTTAAAGCTAAGCAAGAGGAATTGCCACAGCAACAACTGGCATATAGTCTTTCAAGTAAAACACAGTACTGGGAGGAGAGTGAGTTACCTGTATTATAGAACCGAGTGCCTAGAAAAGCTGTGTCTTGTTAGGTAAGCATTCTGGGCCTGCGGGTGTGGTGGGGAAGGCCCTGTCTTTCAGTACCAACAGTTGTCTCTTCCAACATTTGTGCATTCAGTGACTTTTGAATGTCCCACAAGCACTGGGCACTGTGCCCTGGTGAAGGGATGCTGCAGAGTGAGGAAGTTGATCGTTCCCACAGCAGGAAGGGGTTTCTGGCTGACAGCTGGAAAGTAAGTGGTAGTGAGAGCCGAAGATGCAGTCTGGAGTCTGTCAGCTGTTAGTTGATATAGATACCCACCCATCCATCTAATGAGACAGGGAGTATGTATACACACGTTCTTAAGTAGTTTTCATGAAACTACTTAATCGGTGTGGGCATTCAAGGCTAGATGATTTCTAGGCCAAAAGGCAAGCTGAGCAACTTTTCCCTTTAGGGGTTCTGTGTTAAGGCAGCATGGCTTTAAGTATCCTCAATAAGTCCTAACTTAGAATTTGATGCAGTTTTCTGATGTTGGCAATAGGGCATATCCTAATTAAAATCATTCAGTCATTTGTAAAACATCGTTTGAGGGTTTTATTTCCATAGAATCCAGAGATGCAAAAGAAGACATCTTCATGAGGAGTGGATAGCCCAACAAGAAGACAAGAGTTATATCAACATGGTTGCTCCTGTCTATCTAGCACACATTCCACTAAAGAAGTCAGGTGCTGAGGGAATAAATGTCTGAGAGCACAGGCATTAGTTCTGGGTCTTCTACGATAAATCACTTTCTGGTGGGGGTTCCCTTAGCATGTGGAAGGGTGTTTATGAACATCACAGAGGTGAGGGACATTCTGCTCATGTATAGTAGCTACCAAGAGATGGGCTATCCCTGGGCATGAGCCTTCCTAGTCCACAAAACCCAAGCACATGGGATCACAGAGTCAAGTTTCCAGGTGACTCACTCACAGAACATGTGTGAGTACTTAGTGGCACTGTCCTGTCTCTGGTTCCTTGATGTTGGTAATAAATATAGGAAGAGTGGTCTGAGTGCCTGACCGTGTACTAGAAACACTTTCTATTGCAAAGTCAAATGTTTTTGTGGCTTTTGGGTGAGATTTTAATTTTGTGATTAAACATTTTGGGATCGGTAGCACATATTTTAGAAACATTACTTATGCACATGTGATTATTGTGCTAATATGAAAATAAAAGTAACACAATTAAATATTATAATCCAGGCTTTTCATTAATGTGTGTTGGATTTCCCAACCCCCCGTATGATTTTTTTCTAGTTAATTTTATTTCATTAAAGACTGTGTCTTCCTACATGCTTAATTTCTCTTAGCACCAGAGAAGTCCAGCAGGCTCTCAATCCATTGTCCTGCTAAAATGTGAAAAATCCTATAGTATCACCCAGTGCATTTTTATTTTTGAAAATACAGTGTTACAAATTTTAGAGAGAGTGCTACCAGAGGTGATTGTTTCCTCTGGCCTATCAGTTATCCATAATACGTAAGTCGGGGAGGATTAGATTCAGTGGCAGTCTGAACATAGTGGGTCTACCTTTTCTCATGGAAGAGAAAGGATATAGCAGTTCAGGGTTGGTATGGCACCTGCTCATGCCTTGTGAAATCTGGGTCCTTAGGCATTCTCAGTGTGTTGTCCTCTCATGCCCTTAAGATGGCTGTGGATGGCTGTTACACTTCCTGTATTGCCTCTGCATTCCAGGAGTGGTGACGCAGAAGGACAAAGACTGCCTCTTTGCTCTGTGCTGCTCGACCTAAAACTTTTTTAACTCATGTCACTTGCTAGGAATATTTTGTCGATGCTCAATTGCAGAAAAGACCCAGAAATGTGGAGATTTTGTCCCCACCCCCTTTTGGCCTGGGAATGTTGTTATTTTACAATATATCTGGACTCCGATAGTGAGATAAGAAAAAGGCAGTTGGCAGTCAGCTCCAGGGTCTGCTGTAACACTTGGGCTGAGGACCTTCCAATAAGCCTGTGAGAGTATTTGCCAATCAACTTTGAAATGATGCAATGAACATTCCATCCAGTGAGAAGACCCAAAAATAAAATAAAATAAAAATGAAGTAGACACTTGCATTTGCCATTAATAACTGGGAAAAGAAAATAGCCTAAAGAAGAAATTTCTTAATATTTCTAAATGTAGGGTGCATGCTGACATATTTAGCAATAATTCAGTTGTAGGAGATGAGATGAATTTGTGAATTAAATTTTTATTTTGAAAGAAAGAGAAAAAAATGTAGCACTTTGCTAATGTGCTTTTTTTTTTATATGTGCCTAAAATACACATTATAGATGCTAACAAGACCAAAGGGAGCCATGGATTACAGGTGATTGCTTTTCTAGTGATCATGGTAGTTAAGACATACAGATTTGCAATATACCAATGTTCCCAGTATCTAGTGCACTAGTTGGCACACTACTATTTTTGTTTTTGTTTGTTTGCATTTGCTTTTGTTTCTGAGACAGGGTCTCAGCTTCATAGGACACACAGATCTCAAGCTTGAGATTATTCTGCCTCAGCCTCCTGAGAGTTGGAATTATAGACACGCACATGAGGTCAACACTTAGTATGTTTTAGTGATATTTTTCTTTGTTATATTTAAAAAGACTTTTTATCTTTTATTCTGCTTCATGGAGTTATCTGATTTATACTTTTTCTTGAACTTTTTTTTATTTTTGTGATTATAGTTGTGTTATTTCTCCCCCATTCTTCATTCAAAAATCTCCCATATACCCACCCCTTGTCCTCTTTAAAATTTATGGTCTCTTTTTTTTCCCTTGATTGTTGATCTATATCTAGATCTGTATATCTCAACATTCCTAAGTGCATAAGTACAACCTGCTCAGTCTGTACCGTGTTACTTATACATATGTGATTTCAGGACTGACCGTTTGGTGTTGAGTAACTAATTGGTGTGCTCTTCCTGAGGGAGGCCATTTCTCATGTTCTCAGTATTCCTCAGTGGCCTGCAGTTCTTTAATGTTGGGGCATCCTGACCTTTCCCCTTTACACATTAGCATGCCTAGTAGTGTCATATGACTAGGTAGACATTTGGTGAGATTTCATGGGTGTCCTTTCTGATGTTTCTCAGAGACACAATCTCACAACAATTCCCTGTTCATCTAGCTCTCACAATCTTTCCCTCCTCAAAAATGGTCCCTGAGCCCTAGGTGTGGGAATTGTGTTGTAGATATATCCACTGGGACTGGTCTCCACAATCTGCTTTTTGATCATTTATGGAATTTGTTTTTGTTTTTTGTAATGGTCTTTGTCTATCACAAAGAGAAGTTTCCTTACTGAAGAGGTGAGGACTACACTTAGCTGTGGACAGAAGGACACATTGAGAATGTAGTTGAGGATTACGCTGCTTTAATAAAGTAGTGGTTGTAGGTTCTCCTCCAAGATCCATGACCAGGTATCTACTACTAGGCATGGCTTCCCTCCTGTTGAGAAGATCTTAAGTTCAATCAGAGATTATCAGCGTGTATTATGGACCAAGCATTTCTCTAGATTCTGGACATGATGTCATGAAAACAAGAACTCTTAGACTATGCACTCTAGAGCACTGTGTTTCTACTCTCTGCTCACTGAGATTATTTACATAAAAATACAGTTTGGATTATTCTCACTCCCCTTCTAATTTACTTTTGTATCTTTGAGACTTCTGTGGTCTGTACATTGGACATAATAATTAAGCAGTCCTCTTGAGTTTCTCATGCAAAATATAGACAGTCAAAATGTTGGGAGAGCAAAGACTTCAAGAGTCTGTCACATCATTTGATTTTAAGCTCTTTATTTCACATTTCCATCATGCAAAGTCCCATAATTACAGAATCCTTTTCTTTTCTAATTAAATATTATAATACAGTCAAGGATTTTCGTTTACTTAGGTACTTCTTAATATGCTCAAGAGCTCTTAATACGCTGCACTTAGGGCATGTAAGGAGCTTAGTTTAAAGTCAGAGGGACACTGTCATTTTAAAAGAGCTATAGCCTGGTAATTAGACTGCTGAACATGCTGGATGCTTTTTATTGCTTCAATCTGTTTAAAGATAATGAAAAGACGAATTTAAGAACAATCTATGTGGTGACCATAGATGATTTAGCTACAGAATGCGCTTTAAAAGGAAAACAAAGTTGCTTCAATAGAGATATTTATTTGGTTGTGGAGCATTTAATGATTTTGATGTTTCTTTGCTGACTTCTCTCTAATGTATTGGCATGCTTGTATGCTCCTGTGTATGCTGTGTACACATGTTTAGTACCTCAAGAGTAGTCATAATAGAAACAGTCCTGTCATTAAAGTATGCTGTTCAGGAAAGTCAGACAGGTTCGGGTTAATCAGTGTTCCTTTTCTCCCTCAGGACTTGACCTCATGCCTCGTTGGTTTCTCAGCAGCTGCACAGGACAGATTAAAATTCCTGGTACCAAAAAGGTTTAAATCTAGAACCTGATTTTGAGATATGCTCTTACTTCATAGGATACACTGATCTCAAACCTGAGACTGTCCTGTTTCAGCATCCTAGTGTTGGAATTACAGACATGTACCAGCACATGAGGTTAACACTTCATAAATTTTATGGTCACCTAATTAATATGCATCAGGCACTCCTCTAGACTCTTGACTATGAAGTAGTGACAATGGGAACACTCTGCCCTCAGCATATGGACTCTAGAGCATCAGCTATGTTCCTCACAATCTGATCCCAGGGGTGATTTATAGAAAAATACAGTTTTGATTATTCTTTCTCCCCTTCCACCTGAAAGCCATGATTCTGTTAGTGGAACAAAAGAGAAGGTTAAGAGACATTGGAGGTGGGGGGACCAGTTGCTGGATTCTATGGTCACTTGTTATAGTCTCTTTGAAAATGTGACATCAGACCAGAAGGATAGAGAGAAGGAGAAAAAGGTGTTTGAGAAACATGAATAGAACATACAGAGCCCTGGAATGATAGAACGTCTGATTTTTAGCTGTTTAAGGAGTATCTAGGAGTAACTATGACTGGAGAATAGTGAGCAAGGGACAAAGAAGAGCGGGCAAGTTCAGAGAAGTGAGGAGGCAGGTAGTGTGGGACCCCTGGGTCAGCTTCAGCACTTCATAGGCTGAATGAAAAAACAGGACAATGGAAAGTTTAAGTAGTAGCTCATAGAGAAGGTATAGTACTCTGCTGAGAACAGATTGTGGCAAGTTAAGGGGAACCAGGAGGGAGACCAGCAGGGAAGTGACTGCAGGAGGAGGTGAGTGGGGTGGTCAGGGAGGGGCTGCTAGAGGTGGACTAAGTTAAGGTTCCAGAGTTCCTGGTCTGAGAAGTAGGAGGAATATGATCTGTTTATTAGTATTTGAAAGATTTCATTGGAGAAGGAGATTAAAAAATCAGTTCAGTTTCCTGCATATTAATTTAATACATATGAGATGACTATCTATGGAGATGTACTATACAATGAGATTTGGAAGCTGATGGCATTAGAAAGATGTATTCATTACTTTCTCATTGATGTGACAAAATACTTTACTAAAACAACTTCAAGAAGATTCCTTTCACTCAGTTTGGCTATATGGTCCATCATGGCAATGAAGCTGTGGCATTGGTAGCATGAGACCTACTCACAAAGTCAAGAAGCAGAGAGAGATGTGTGTCGTTGCTCAGCTTGCTTTCTGTGTTTTCCTTTTAAAGGGTTTTATTAGAGGATGTGTCTGTCTGTGTATGTGTAGGCACACATGTGTGCACATGCACATGGAGGCCAGAAGAGGGCATCGATCACCTGGAGCTGAAGTTATAGATGGTTGTATGATGGGAAATGTACTTCTGTGTATCTTTATCTTATTGATTGTGAATGAAACAGCAGGTTAGTCAGGACTAGGAGTCAAAGAGGATTCTGGGAAATGTAGTAGAGAAGTGGTGATCCAGGCCAGAAGTGACTTAGCAAGGAGACTCATATTTAGCAAGGAGAAACAGGAAGTGTCCCCCTTTTCCCTTCGCTTCCTCCAGCGGCGGGATGTGAGCCATCGGCAAGGAGGGATGCCAATAAGGCATCCGATAACATAAGCCTTATAAATATATAGATTTATGATAATTAAGACTGAGCTAACAGACGAAAATCCTAGTCATTGGCCAAGCAGCATTGCACCTAATACAAGTCTCTCTGTATATTAATTTGGGCCCTACCTCGGGCGGGTGGCTGGCGTAAAGTACACATGTGGCGATGGGGCTCGGCGGCTTTTGGTAGAAAGATTTATCGTAACAGTTGTAAGCTGCCAGGTATGGATGCTGATAATCAAACTCTGTTTTTTTCCAAGTGCTTGTAGATTTTGATCCATTTCTCCAGCTCCTGTTTCTTTTCCTCTCCTCTCCTCTCCTCCCCTCCCCTCCCCCCTCTCTGTTTTTCTTTCTTGGATGTTCATTCAGGGGATGGTGCTGTCCACAGTCAGGGTTAGTCTTTGCTACCCTCACAGATACACCCAGATGTATGTATGATGACAAATCCAGTTAAATTGATAATGAGAATGAACCACCATAAGATATATTTAAAACCATGAGACCAGATGCATTCATGAAGATAATGTGATTGTACATGGAGAAGAACAAGGTGGAAAATCAGGCTTGTTCAAAAGTATAGAGGAAACTAAGAACCCAAAATAGAAACAGTTGAACATGGAATTCAGGAAATGGGCACAAAGTTTAAAATAACCATCAGTATATACAAAAAAATAACTAAAAGAAGCAGTTGAGAATTTTGTCAGAGATCTTGAAACTGCAAAAAACAATGGCATTGTTCCAGTCAGAAATGGAAGTAATAAAAATACAGTCCTAAAAGGATGGTTTGGAACATAAGTCACTTGAAAAGAGAGTAACTTAAGTGGAAGATAAGTCAGTCACTTCTTTTCTGAAGTGCAGAACAAAGCTGAAGATCTCTGTTTGTCCATCCATCCATCCATCCATCCATCCATCCATCCATCCATCCATCCAGTAAGTTTGGAGGGCTTAGCATTCATGTTGGAATCCAAAGTAAGAGAAAGGGGAATAGAACAGAGCAATACTTGAAGAGATAGTAGCTGAGAAGTTTTCAAAACTCAGAAAAGAGGAATAGAATATTTGATATTATATACATATATACATACATATATGGAGACACACATGCACACACACACACAGAGAGAGAGAGAGAGAGAGAGAGAGAGAGAGAGAGAGAGAGAGAGAGAGAGAGAGTGAGAGAATTTTTAAAAAGTTTTGTGGAAAAGAGTAGAAATGCTTTTTCTTCTCTTGCAGATTCTAGACTTGCTTATACAATGTAGAAAAAGTGCTGGAAACTTCTGGAATAGGAGCAGTGGGGACAATTGCTTGTCCAACTTCATATTCTTTGGTTTTCTTACCCACTCAATATCTTCATTTGTCTCTTACAAGTATGCTGTCAAGGTTAATACGGCCTTTCATAGGTAACATTAGCTGAATCTAATGATGATTAATTAGGAAATTAGACCTGTTAGTAAGAATATGATCCCTTAGAAGGGTATTATTATTTAGATAGAGTCTCAATATGTACCTCAGACTGGCCTATGGAACTCACTGTGTAGTCCATACTGGTCTCAAACTTGAGTCATTCCCTATGTCTATTGAGTTTCAAGTTCTAGGATTATAGGCACATGCTACCAGGCTCAAGAATAGCACTATTTTAAGTTGTACTTCTCACCTTCACTGATTTGTTCTGTTATTAGTAACTTTAGTCAATATTTCTCTTCTGTACTTTTGTTTAGTAATCCTCCTCACTCCACCCCAACTCTAAACCACCCCATCTCACCCCCAGAGACCTATTAAATATGAATACACCTACTTGGTACTTACAGAAATGTCTCTAGTGCCAGCATTTAGCCATAGAGTCATTGCAAAGAGAGCCACCCTGGGAGACAGATTGTGGGAGGTTTAAATCACATTTTCTTCACTGATTGGATATGGAATTTATTTGGCCTCTCAGAGCCTCAGTTCCCTTACTGGTGAAATGTGGGATGGGATGTTAGTACCTACGTAATAGTGCATTTAGGTGTGTTCATGTTTCCATTGCTGTAACAAAATGCCTGAGTAAAACAACTTGAAGGGGGATTTGTTGTAGGTTTCAGTCTATGGTTGCTTAGCTGTGTTGTTTCTAGCCCATAACACAGGGCATTATTGCAAGGAGCCTGTGTTAGAGCAAAGCTGATACTCCATGGTGGTATGGAGTGAGGGAGGGGGAGGAAGGGAGAAAGAAGGGTTAGATATAGGCACACATCTAGTGATCTATTTCCTCCAACTAGGCCTAATAATCCACTCAGCTGTGTGCCTATCAGGAAATTAATGCACTGATAAAGTGAGTGGCCTAATGCTTCATTCACCTCTCATTGCAGCCACCAGCCATGGACCAAGTCTTCAATAATATGGCCTTTAGAGGAACCTTTCTAGTCTTAAAAATAAAAGTGGGGCAGGAGAGGTAAGTGCATGTGATATAGCACCCTTGGAGAACAGATGAAGGCAGAGTTAAAGGCAGTTGTGAGCTTCCTGATGTGGATGCTGGAAACAGAACATGGTCCCTCCATGAGCAGTAGCTACTCTAAACGGATCCATTTCTAGATGGGGACCTTTCACATTTGAGCCATAAGAAATACTAGGACTAGAGAATAGGCTCAATGTTAAGAGCCCCTGTTGCTCTTGCAGAGGACCCCTGCTGTATTCCCAGCACCCACATGTCCACTGTCAACCACAGTCCTGGGAGATCTGACACCTTCTCCTGACCTCCGAAGGCATCAGGCAAATATACAAGCATGCAGGTAAAACATACACACATAAAATACACAAATCAAATCTTTAAAAACATTCAAAAGAAACAGGGAATCAACATGTGTTCTTAGCATAGCATCTCACACCAAGAAAATATTCCTTAAAAGTTTCTTCCTGCTCTCTCTGGTAGAAGAGTACTTTTACACTATGTGTTAGATTCCCATTAGGGATTTAAATACTAGTCTGGGCTTCCCCTGCATGAAATTCTCTTACTTTTTCAAGAGTCAGGTCCCTAGACTGTTAGCAACATGACAGTTCTAGTTTGACATCGAGGTTACAGTTGTCCAAGAAGGTGTTTAACTCAGCCATCTAACCTCTTGTCTTCCTGAATCTCTGAACTTGTTTTAAAGTTGCCAAGATTATGTTACCAAATGTCCTTTGGATGAAGCCTTCCAAACTTGACCAACCACACTTTTATTCTGGATGACTCTGAAGTGTGTGTAATGGTGCTGATGTTTACACAGCCCTGGACACCTGGAAAAAGTGCATCACTCTTTTTCAAATATCCTATCTGATCATCTGTGTTTTGCTATACGATTCCCTCCTATGGAAACTGCAGTGTGGGAGAAATTGCACAAATCACACCAAATGAATTTGTGTGTGGTTTGCCAAAGACAAAATGGAATATTCATTCCTGCACATTTGATTTTCACGTGACTTAAAATGTATAGCCTTTGGGACCGTTGTTATCACGTTGGCTGCAGTATGGCAAGGAAAGCTAATTTAGTAGAGAAATTGGCTGGAGTGTCTCATCTAATAGAAATAAACATGAAACCACTTTAGTGTCTCTTCCTTTCAAGGGATGCTGTTTTTCCATAAAATTTATAAGCCCACAGATTGATGAAGAAGTCCCTATAACTCATTTGGCTGTGACTTTATAATTTTCAATAGTATTTCCCCATAAATTAACAGCACTGAGAAATGTGAGGCCATTTGAAAACCACAACATGGAAATGAAATTTCAGAATAAACTTTTGGCATAGTTGGTAAATGGGTCACGACTAAATGAGCATTTATAATGAAGTGCAGCAAAAGCTAGCGTAAGATAAGCACCGGACTGTATGAACACACATAGCAGGATAGCTCGCCAGGACTTGTGGGAAGGAGGCCAGGTCAGAGCAGCAATATGGTTGTGTATATCGAGATATCAGGCAGCAGATTAGAGGGCAAAGGCCAGAATCTTGTTTTGGGCTTCAAGGAAGGGGATATTCTGGGGTTGTGGAAACATAAGGGCCAGGGAGGTTTGTTTGGCCTCTTTTTGCTCATCTTGTATTCAGAACACCCATTTTATTCAGAAAAAAATGAGCCAGTTTGAAAGTAGGCTGTGTATACTGTGCTCTATCTCATGCTTAAGGCAGGATTCAAGGTTAAGGAATATTGTAGGAAGATCTTTGATTTATTCCTTCTTCTCTTTTGGGATGACTTAGACTTCATTCCTTCAATGGGGAAGACATTTGGCCCTTTACAGTAATGGGCTATGTGTGTTTAGACTCAACTGATTACATATTGAAAATGCTTGAAAGCTTCATGTCTATACTAAATAGCCTGAGTCCTTCCCCCATCATTGCCTAAATAATCCAATATAAACACTGTTTATACAGCATTTACTGTGTTCAGTGTTATAAGAAATCCAGAGTTGAGCATGGAAAACATTTTTGGCATAGTGGGTGAAAGGGCCAGATGACTGAACAAAGAGAATCTAGAGTGAGAATCAGTGATGGTCTGCGTGCATGTGTGTATGAGGATAACTAGCAGGGAGGGTGGTGTGTGTGTTCTATGCAAACACCAAATTGATTTATATAAAGGACTTCAACATCAGTGCATTTGCTTTCCCTATGGGGGATCCTGGAACCAATCCCCCACAGACCTACAAGGACTATAATGGATTATATGGTATCTAGCTCCATTAGGGGACCACCTTTTGTTTTGAATTCTTTTTCATGAGTTCCAGTCAAATTTGAGCTGTGTGATGATCTTTGATTATCCCATTTCTGTTGGCCTTGTCTCTCATATTTTGAGACCTGTACCAAACCCCAAATGCTTCATGGTAGCAATATCTAAAACATCCCTGACCCCTGTTTGTGAGTTCTAAGCTGTGATTCAACTTCCCATTTCTTCCCTGTTGCTCAGTGCCTGCCTCACTGCTGAGCATTGCCAGTGATGTCATTGATCACTTTGCTTCCTGCCTTAGTCCTCAGAATGGACTTCTAAGAGTATTGCCAAAAAGAATTGACCTATCTCTATTCTCTCTCTCTCTCTCTCTCTCTCTCTCTCTCTCTCTCTCTCTCTCTCTCTCCCCCCTTCCTTCTTCCTCTTTCCCTCCCTCCTCCTCCCTCCCTCCCTCCCTCTCTCCCTCTCTCTCTCTTCCTTCCTTTCTTTCTTTCTTTCTTTCTTTCTTTCTTTCTTTCTTTCTTTCTTATTGTTCCCCAGTAAATGACAATTGTATTTGTTATTGATGTTCTGAAAATGTAATTCCTTTTCACTTATTCATCCCAAATTAAATGCATCAAGGGACAGCTCCATCCTTTGTCAACAGTGAGATGAGTTTTGAAAAAATATATATCATAAGTGGTGATTTACTTTTTAACTCATGCTTTGAATATTGTATTGCATATTTTACTGAATCCTTTCCTGTTCACCAAATATTAAGGGAAATCTTCCCCTGGAATGTCAAGGAGGAATGACTCGTGGGACCAGAGACTTGGCACATGGTTCCATCCCAGAAGCCACACAACAGGTTGCAATCAAGTTTGTGATTTAAGGAATTGCAAATAAGGAATTAGAATTAGAAATTCTTCATTTGGTATGGCATTCTTCACTTTGGCAAAAATATCTGTGTTCAGGGAACTTCATGTGGTAGTTATCTCTAATTTTTAGTGGAGTTTTGTGCAGAATTTTTCTTTGAGAAAGTCTTGCTTGCAACCTTCTTGTTTGAATTTCCACTGCTTAGTTATCAGCTGACACCTACCTTTCAGTCAACTTTCTTGAAGCAAGTATGCAAGCTGTGTGGAATGCCATCGCCCAGCATATCTCTTTGTCTTTTTAGACAGGGTTTAGGAGAGGGACTTTCCTGCCTGAGTTGGCAACTTGTGCCTGTGGCGATCAGTATTCACTATCAACTTGATGGGATATGAAAATCACACCTCTGAGTTTGTCTGTATGGTAGTTTCCAGAGAGGTTTACCTGTTGTGAGAAGCTGTCCTGTGAATGTGGGCTTGTAAGTCAGGCATGAAATCCATTGCCCATGTAAGAGAAGACTGGATGGGTTGCAGAGAGATGCTGTGCTAGAGGGTGTGTTCCTGGGTCAAAGAACCTTGGCCCCAAAGTGAAATTCCTTGCTCTGGGTTAAATATGGACCCTATTGGCACTGATCCCAAGGTGCTATGAAGTCTAAATATTAATTCATGCCAAACACTTAACATAGTCTATGGTACCGGGCAAATAATTTTGTTGAAGGGAATGGACAGAACATCAGAATTGCTGTGTGAGGAAAACTGTGAAATATAATTCGGTCTTTAAATTTTATTTTTTATTTTATGTCTGTGAGCATTTGTCTGAACATGAGAAGATGTACCATGTTCAAGTCTGGTACCCTCAGGGGCCAAAGCAGACCACCATATCTCTGGCACTAGAGTTATGGCTGTGAGCTGCCCTGTGGGTTCTGGTAATGGGACCCAATCCTTTGCAAGAGCAGTAAGTGCGCTTAACTGCTGAGCCATCTCTCCAGACCTCACATGTAGTTTGTTTCATAATTAAAGGTGGTGCCGAGAATCTGGAGGAAGACCAAATCTGGTTGACACATTGCTTGAAGGCTGGGAACAGTGAAACTTAACAGAGCATCCAGGCTGGAGTAGAGGAATCCAGGGCTAGAGAAAGCTAAGAGGTACCCTAATTTGCAGAGGAAAGCAAAACAACATCCATCACAAACAGATGCTCCTACATAGACAATCTCCCAAAGCACACATGTATCACAAAGAAACATAGTCACGCACATGAACACACACACACACACACACACATACACACACACACACACACACACACACACACACACACACACACACACAAATAGCCCGCATGAAATGTCCAGAACTCAAAGAAGGAGGAGTTTAGTAACAATGAAAACACAACATCCACAATGCATGTTGTTTGTTCTAACCCCCAGGCTCATGTGTGCGTAATGATTCTGTTGGAGACAGACCATTGAACAGCCTGAGATGCACAACATCTATGATGTCTCAGACTTTGATTTCAGAGAAGCCAGTCTTAAAGAGACAGAAGTTGCCCTTCTGCTGTCTCAGAATGTCTGGCTGGGAGGCTACCTGACAACTCAGCAAGGGAGGGCTTTGGGTCATTAGGAGATTGTGGAACCCTGACCCCTTCCTCTCTTTTGCTTCCTGCTGGCCATGGACTAAGTATTTTATTCTGCCATGGTCCTTTGTAGGATATGTTGCCTACCACAAACCCCAAGCAATCAGAGTCAGATTGACACAGATGTTTTCTTACAGTGATGGGAAAGCTGAATAAGGCAGGCTTCATGGTTAAAGCATGCCTAAGGCTGTTTGGGAGAGATCAGAGTTGGAGATGGTGGCTGTGGGAGGGGATCTGGTGGTGATGACCTACAAGGAATGGAAGAGTGTTGCAGTACTCTCTCTCTCTCTCTCTCTCTCTCTCTCTCTCTCTCTCTCTCTCTCTCTCTCTGTGTGTGTGTGTGTGTGTGTGTGTGTGTAAGCTCCTCTGGACTCTGCAGATGAAGGGTGAGATGAGCAGAACAGAGTGGAAACTGGCTAGTATCTAGGAAGGTGAGATGAGCACAAATCGGGAGCCTCAGCTGGACTACATATTTGCAGTGCAGCTCTTTGGTCCTGAGCCAGGAAAGAGGAAACTTCTGGGGACCTAGAAACAAGGGGAGCTATTTCTAGGATGAGAGAGAACAGTGGAAGGCACAGAAAGAGAAATTTGGCTTTTGACTTGGGTCACTTGATTGGGTATTTAAAAGGTGACTTTGATTTGAGCCTTGAATGAGGAAAGGGAGTGTGCCAGGAGAAACTGGGACAGAGTTGATCTTCCAGATGCAAGCTCGGATGTCTGTTCAGTATTGAGAGGGTGGGGAAGGGGAGGAGCGATGAGTCTGGGAAGCCAGGTTGCTGAGGGGCTGCCCAGGGATTCCTAATGCCATTGTTCCGGAGCTGTAGAACTGGGGTGAGTCCCAGGAAGGTGTGGTAATTAACCTTCTGTACTACGTGAGTCTATTATAAGGGCATGGCAGTCGCCTGTGTCCTCATCTTCTTTAACAGGAAATAATGTTCCAAGGTTGAGTAGAAATGACCCTTGGAGTTACTGATATTTTTGGTTAGTCATAGCTTGTTTTCCTTTGGTCATGCATGGGTTTGAGTTTTAAGTATCATATTCAGAAAATTTTCCTGTATTTTTTCATATCTAATCTTTGATTTACTTTTCTCATGGATAAACCATTAGCTCCATAGTTTCTTCTAAAACAGAATTTTGAAAGCCATTTAATTATGCTACCTGATAAGCATGAACTATATTCTCATGTTTCAGATAAAAATGTTAGCCTACATGGCAATTTTGTCTGGGGAATTTCTCTGAATAGTTGATGACATATATGGGTAATGGTTAGGAAGAGATCTTCATTTTATTGAGGGTTCTAGTTTCATGTCTCATGGCAATTTTGACTAACTCCCGTGTAAAGACTGGGGCAGAGCATATTCTAAAGAAAGCACAGAGCCGCTGTTACGTGGCTAACAAGAAAAAGGAAATAGTTTTACTTTTTGCTATTTTGTAATTAAGTCAGTGAGATGAAGATGGTACCTGAAAACTATTTTAGCAAATTAAAATAGTTCTATTACACTGTAGCTTGCCTGGGATGTTCTCCATTTGTTCTTGAAGTGTTCCCTTTTACTGAAAAGTGTGTTGATTTGCAAAGAAATTATTTTTCTTTGCAAAATAGACCCAAAGTAGACCTGTAGACCCAAATACAGGTCTACACCCTTGATGCAACTTCTTTTACTTTGTATGTTGCTGTTTAACCTTTGAGCAGATGCGTATTTATAAATTTGTTATCATAGTAAGTGCCAGTATAGTCTTTCTTGCTTGTTCTTAAAATGTTCTTTCCATCATTGAATAGTTTTGTATTTTCAATTGCTGCTCTGTTCATTGGGAGTGCATTCAGCTAAAACCCAACAATAATGGCTTCAACTGTAAGGAATGTACCTCTTACTCTTAACAAGAAATCTTGAACTAGGTGTCTTGGGCTAGTGGACTGTTTCTCAAAGGAGTCATCATCTACCCTTTTCACCAGCTTTGCTCACATTTTTATCTCCCTGGTGCACTTCCAGGCCTTTCCTCTATATTCCAATAGGAAGGCAAAGGAGGGGTGAAGGCAAAGGGTCCCTTGTCAGCTAAATCTGTCCTTATGTATAATAATTTCCCCAAAACTCAAGTAGAAACTTTACTGAGCATTCCATTGGTCAGAACTGGGTCCCACGTTTACCCCTCCCTGCCAGAAAGGCAGTGTTAGTGTGATGGAAAAAGGAAGAAGAGGTATAAATGGCTTTTTTGTGGGTGTTCATCGTGTCTATAGAATACTGGTTAGTTTGCTATAGAAGTAAGGTCTTTGCCTCTTTCTTTGAAGAGTTCACCTCTGATACACCACAGAAGTATACCATGTTTACATTATAAAAACAATTCTTATCTCATTTGTAGCTGAGAGAGAAGAGCTGAGAATTTAAACTGAGCTCCATCCAGCAAGGTGCAGTGACCTCACATACATCCAAGTTAATTTTTCCCTTAATTTAATCCTGAAAATTAACTAATTGATTCACCATTTCAAGAATGTGTGTTCCATTAACCTAGATTGTATTAGGAACATCTAACTCTTTAAGGTATTTATGTAATTAAAATTTGGAAAAAGTGCTGTTTGGTTTGTAAAAAACACCATATCAAATATCTTACATTGGCAAACTTCAATTTTGCCCATTTCTAGCACAGTTGCATAGTGACCAAAAATGTACACAGATATTCTAATCCTTTCACAGTTTTTAAATGTCTAGATTTTGTTTAATCTAAACATAAGGTACATGGTTTGTGATATTTGGTCTGCTCTGAGTCCAGATCATGTTCAACAAACGAGAACATGCAATAAAAAATGATTGACTTTCACACAGGTCCATGAGGTTTGGTTTATGAGGTTTGCCCTAATCTAATTGCATCCATGCACAGCCTCCCTCACTCCCAAGGAAAATCTTCCCCAAAGTACTGACATCAGGGATCAGTGCCTTTGCTTTGTGAGTTGAAAGGTTTATTAAATGAAATCCCCTTCCTTTGCCTCTTATCTCTTAGTCAGTTTCTATTCTCCCCCCATTTCCTGCGGGCAGCTACCTTAATATGCATCTTTTCATTTGAATGAGCTTTTGCACAGTGTTTTTTGGTGTTTATATGTCACATTCTGTATTTCACATTGCTTTTATTTGCATTGTTGCATGGCTTCTGTATTGATCTTTTATTAGCACAAACAAGTGGTCATCTGTAGAGAATACTGTACCTTGAATTTTTATGAGTAAACATTTAAAAATTATATAATATATTTCCAACATTGTAAAGTAATACAATGCATGAAATGGGGAAGTTGAGTCTATCTATTTAACTTTGTTTCTAAAGAGAAGGCTTTTGAATTATAATGTGAAAGTTAAAACTTGCCAGTGTGGTTATTCCTTGAGTCATAGACTCTGATGTTTTCCTTAAAAATAAGGATAAAAACACTGTATGGGAATTTTGAGAATTAATCTTAGGCAGGACAGCATGGGAATTAAACATTGTATTGACTTATACTAGACCAAAGTGTAATGACTAAGTTTTGTTAGGGTACAGGAGGTAGAGAGTCTTGAGAAAGTCACTATTTTCCTTTGTACCTACTTGGATTGTTGTGAGTGTGTCTGGGATCCAGTGGACAAGACCTGCTTACTCAATGAAAGGCACAAGCCTGGGAATATAAGGCTGCTCCTTGGAGTGTCTACTGGTTGTGGAGAAGAAAACATTGTTTGTGATTTGCCTTTTCTGGTTTGTTAAAGAGAATGGGTGATGAACTGAATGGGAAGGTGGAAAATCATGGAAAATGGGATTAGAAATGTAAAACTAGTAAAAGGATTTGTTCTCAGTGAGTTCAGGGTGTTTGTTTTAGACGGGCTGTGAACCAGTGTCCTGGGAAAACCTGTAGATACAATTGCTAAACTTACAGCTGGTGGTCCTTGAGAATGGCAGAGTAAGCATTAGTCATGTCTCATTTTCAAAAAGGCTGAGGTAGGGATTCTGCTGTGTTGATAAGGACTCTTGGCTGACTTATAAAGCAAGTCAGTTTCGAAACTGTTATCAGAGTCCTTGGTTGTCAAAAACAGAAACTCTCTGGGTGCTATTCAATGGATTCTGAATATTTTGACTAGGAATCCACAGAGCCTGTCACAGACTCTCAGATAAACTATGGAGCTTAGAAGAAGCCAGCCCATACCCAGGGAATGGAGTCTCTTGGGTTGGGCATTCTCTGCTGCTTTCTGTTTTTGACTCTGCTTGTCAATAACATGTATGCATGGCAAATTATCTACGGTTTTCCCTCTAAACCCAGAGGCCTTGGTAGACATGACTGCTGAGCCTCTCTATGCTCAAGCTTCCAGGCCTTGGAAAGGCCATGCATATATTTGGCTTCATTCTTTCTTCCCTAATAGAAGGTAAAGATCTTCCATCCCCTGACATGTATCCCATGGGTAGACGCCCGAGGTATAGGAAGGACCTGGTCCTGCAGCCATTTAGTCCCAAATAAATACACAGAGGCTTATATTAATTATAAACTATTTAGCCGATGGATCAGGCTTCTTATTGGCAGCTCTCCCTAATTATTAACCCATTTCTATTAAACTTTTGTAGTACCGCAAGGCTGTGGTTTACCCATAATGTTCCAGCATGTTACTCCTTCAGCAGCTACATAGTGTCTTCCTAGCAACTCACTCTCTTCCCAGCATTCTCCTAGTCTTATTGCCCCTCCTATACTTCCTGCTTGGCTACTGGCAATTCAGCATTTATTCGTCAACCAATAAAAGAAACAAATATTCACAGCATAGAGGACAACCCATCAAGGATGTTGCTAAGGAATGAACATGTTCATTGCAATGGGCATAAGGAAGGAAGCTGGCTCCTTAGCAACTTGATTGGATGATTTTTGGTGTGATTCCTTTGTTTTTTTTTTTTTTTAGTTTTTTATGTATACCAGAAATTAATTTCTGTCTGATGAGTGCTGGGAAAAGATTCAATTATACTATATAATAAAACTTGGGAGAAGAAAGGCTTAACCTTGACCTTGAAGTAAGGGGAAAATGCTGGGAGACTAGTCAGGGATCTTGAGATAGTTCAGGGGAGAGATAAGAACAGATTACAGCTGTAGTGGGGGTTGGCAAGGAGGGGGGCATTTTATAGATATAATTGATCAGATGTGGTGATGATCAATTGGATAACTCCTTGACTTCTGGTGGGAATCCAGGGTGCCTGGATTTGGGGAGATGTTTCCCTGCATAGTTAGCTATAGCCAGTCATTCATACCAGATGAAACTCATACTAAGTTAAAGGATCATTATTTTTAATGATAGAAAGACCATGAGTTCTATTTACAAGCCCAAACTGATTGCAGCTGGATACTGGTACTGTGTGTGATACCTGTAGGTCTTTCAAGGGAGGACAATGGGCTCCTTAATGAACTGGCCAAAAGCATCAGGGGAAGGGCTCATCCAATCTGCTTTTGAAGTTAAAACTAGAAGAGTTAGTGAGTGTGCTAATGAAGAGAATTAGGATCCAACCAGATCTCTGGGAGATGAAACAAAGCTAAATTCAACAGGGTGGAACTTAGTAGGATATAAATACTACATCTTGTTCTGATGTTCAAACTTCCAGACACATCTATAAAATGAATGAAGAGATAGCCACTTAGCAATAGTGTATGTGAAAATCCCTCTAACATGTCAATCATTTCAGCTGAATAAAAGCATGGTGTAAGAGCCAATAGCCTGGAATGCTAATGGTCAACATGTAAAGTGACCACCACAAGAAAAGCAGCTGCCCTATTTCACTCTATGTAGCTCAGGTGGCATGTAAAATATTCATCAATTTGGACACACTCAGGAAGGCTAGTTGGATCAGAGTGACCAAGATACAAGTGCATCTAAAAACTTGATGTGCACGGGCTATTAAAACAAAGAGTCATTTTCCTTAAGAATCAGGGGATGTGGCAGCTGTTTACAAATACAAGCAGGTATGGAGAGGTAGAAGTGTAGGTAGTGGTATGGCCCTGGAGTGACTAGCTAGAAGCAGTGGAAGGATGTCAGATGCAGAGAGGGTGGATTAAATCACCAAGAGCCGACTGCATGTGAAGGGAAGTAGAAAGTTGCGTGCCACTTGTGACCACTAACTGGTGTGACCAGCTAGTCCATCAGGGAGATTTAAACATTTCACAAGCAATTTTGCTTCTATTAATTTCACGGGTCTTCAGACTCCCTGAATGGCAGGCGATGTTCCCCAAGGCTCTTTTTCCTCAGCAGGCTATTGAAAATTTTAATATGTGCACGATGCTTGTGGAACACTCAGAAGAGTTTTCAGATCTGGGCATATTAATTCATCATAAAGCTGTACTGGAATGCCTTAATAAAGAGCAACATGAGACAATAAATATTTGATTTGAAGAGATGGGATCATAAACCCATCATCCAGGCACTTGCTGCAGAGAAAGGCTTTTCCTAATTGGCTCTAGGCTGCTATCACACAACTGCTGTCTCCTTAGGAGGTGAGTAGCCACCTCTCTCACACACTGGAGGGATTTTATTTTAAGCTTAATATTTAACCTTACAGTGTTAAAATTTCCTGGCTTATCAAATAAATTATAAAGGTAATTGTTAGGGGAATTTAGCTTGCCAGAGCCCTAGAGAAGTCTCTTTCATACATTAGAAAAATATAAAGAAGTGTAAAATAATAGTTCTGTCAAGAAAATTACATATTGATTTGTCATTCCATACTGGGATTTGGGCTAACAGGTCCACTGTTGGGTTTTGTTTGTTTATAAAACATATCCCCTTTGAAGGTCATCTAGGAGAGGCTTTGTACACTTTCAGCATGCATCATCACCACCCTGCTTATTGGACATTTATAGGGTGCCTCCTATAGTCATTATCCCAGTGAGGAGAGTACTGGCACAAACACCCAGTATACAAATTAAAAGTTTAAGAAGTGGTGTTTTCAAGGTTTTTGGCCTTTCAGGATGCAAACAAGTGCATGTGTCTTCCTTAGCAACCATATTTATTGAGAGAAATTAGCATAAAAGTAGTTAGCTGGCAGCATGATTTGAAAATTACGGCCTTGTAAAGGATCCCCAAGTTACAACAACTGGAAGCATGAAGTCACCAGAAACTGCATTGTAAAAGTCCATGCTGGCCTCGGGACTAATTTCATGCCTTTGGCATTTCTCTTCTTCACTCTCTAGAGTGTCTTTGAGCTTATGAAAGACTGTCTGAGGGGAAACACTGCCTTCCAGCCATTTTGGATTTTTCTCTAAGTTTGTTCACTTGTTCATTTATTTAAAAAAATTTAAAAAACCCAGCTGATTGGCACATTTGTTGAGTGCCTATTATGTGTAGGGTAGCAGTGATGATTTAAAAAAAAGAGTATCATGCTCACAGTTCTGGGACTGGTTGGAGAGATGGAGAATACAATAGAATACATTATAGCAATCATGCAAAACTTGGGGTGTCCAGAGCAAAAGTGTGTATTTGAGGAAATTATCTCATCGAATTGATATTTGAACCCAATCTGGACAATGTGTAAAAAATAGCCAGACTCATGGCAGAGAGAGTCTAGAACAGCACCTGAAGAGGCTGGGGTTAGGATGGGGTGCTTGTCATAAACTTGAGAAATCTGTATTTGGAACTCCAGGGAAGGATTCTTGTATGTTCTATCAGAATTAGCCAAAGAACTTGTTGAAAATGCAGATTGTAGGAGCCAACTTGCGTAATATCCCCTGAGATATTGGGCAAGGTATTTCATAAACAAAGAAATTATCTATCTTGTCTTAGGATTCTGGGGTATGAGGTCCACAAAATGAGGCAGAGTTTCTGTTAAGGCCCCTCACATCTGCATTCTATCATAGCAGGATCGTAGCTCTGCCTGTGTTCTCTCTCCCTTTCTGCAGTGATATTTTGTGTGTAATATAACAAACAAAGCTTGCCTGAAGATTAGAGTTCAGAGCAGAGCTACTAGTTAGCCTCAAACTACTAATTATCCATAGAGGACAGGCAGTGGTGGTCATACCTTTAATCTCAGGACTCAGTAGATCGAGGAAGATAGATCTCCTTGAGTTCAAGGCCACCCTGGGCTACATGAGAGTGAATCAGTCTAAAAGAGAAACAGAGCTCACACCTTTGATCCCAGCACTTGGGATGACATGCCTTTAATCCCAGCACTAGAGAGGAATATAAGGCAGGAGCTCAGGGAATTCTCTGGTCAGTCTGAGGAGCAGTGCAGTTTAGAGATGCTATCAGAGCACATGATCACCTCTTCAGTCTGAGCATTGGTGGAGGTGAGAACTCTCTAGAGGCTGATCGCTTTGCTTCTCTGATCTTCAGCTTTAACCCCAGTATCTGTCTCTGGGTTTTTATTAGTCTTGCTATACCTTTCTTTATTAAACCTTGTGAGTTCAGTCTTGGATGCTCCATCCTGGTATTCTGATCTAATCATTTCCCAGAGGTTCTACCTCTAAACAGCAAGTTTCCACCCTAATACCACTGACATGAGACTCAGGAGATTAAACCAGCTTGAGTTAAGGGGAGAAATCATACCTGCACCAGAGCAGGGTGGGTCCAGTTCTACATGAGTGTAAAATCTGGTCCAGGTTTACCTGAGTGTGAAGTGTGGCACCTTCAGAATCTACTTGTATCGGAATTGGGGGGACTGGAGGATCTAATGCTGGTCAGCACTAAGAGGTGAGATTTTTAGTGTGTGTTCTGACCCAGTATGGGAAGGCTTGGTGTATATTTTACTGAGTGAAATGAGCTGGGCCTAGAAAAGACAGACACTGAGTGGTCTCACTAACCTGTGGGACCCAAAGAGCTGTGCGGAGAAGCAGAGAGTAGAATGGTGGTTGTCAAGGACCAGGTCTGGGAGGGATGAGTTCTATAGAATGTGGTAGAGCAAAGTGACTACAGTTAATTATGTAAAAATGGAAATTAATAAATAGGTCCCAAGTGAATGTTTTTGTCACAAAACATGACAAGTATATGAGGTGATAGGCTCATTTGCATGATTAAATCATTGTAAGATGTACACATCTTCAGAATATTTGAGCTATAAATGCAGTTTTTATGTTTTGTTAGCACATATTCATGGTGGGTTTCATTATAACTTCCTTTTGATCCTGAGTATTGAGCCCAGGGCCTCATTATGGCAATATATGTAAAATATATTTTAGCTCATTTTCACCCAATTTCTCCATCTTGTCCATCTCTTCTACTGGTCCTGTTCCTCTTCACAAATCCTGCCCCTTCTATTTCATGTCTTATGTGTATGTTTTTTTAGAAAATTTATATCACAATTATAAGTGCTGTCTACTGATCCTGGGGTGGTGTGTATTCACCACCAGATAAGGCACTGACAATAGGTGAGAGTAACCATGTCACCCAGTTCTAGCTTGCTGAATCAGTTAATTGGGTAAATCAGCATTGGTGAAGGATTAGCTTACTTACTACACATGGGTGACTTAAGGCGATCCACATCTCTTAGAAGAGTCTCCTTCCCCCTGGGATTGTGAACTGATACTTACATATCACAGGGGAAGGCCTATGCACACCTGCCCTGTGTATGTCTTATCCTTCTTTTCCATGGGGGATTATTAGTGGGCCCAGTCTTGGCAGAGTCTGGTGCAGGTTATCATGGCTCCCATTTCAAGCCATATTGTGCTCAGAGGAAAGTGTTCTGCAACAGAGAGAAAGCATATTTGCCTCTTTGTATCTGGTTTATTTTTCTTAATATGTTACCAAGTATTATCAATTTTTTGGCAAATGGTATAATATTATACTTTTATTCTCTATGGCTGAATAAAACATTGTGTAGTATAATATGTAGACTGTGTTTTCTTATTACCTTTTTTTTTTTTTTTTTTTTTTTTTTTTTTTTGAGACTCACTGTGTAGCCCTGCCTGGCCTGGAACTCTCAATGTAGATCAGGCTGGCTTTGAACTTAGGGTGTGTGCCAATTATGCCTGGCATATGACATTTTCTTTATCTATAATTTGTTGGTGAGATCTAGGCTGACTCTGTTCCTTGGCTGTTATTACCAGCACTGCAGGAAACACGGGTGCACAGGTATCTCTGCCCATGACTGACTTAGGTTCCCTGGTAGCCAGGAATGGATCATTCTGACTTCTGTGGTGGCTGTACTGAATTATGGTCTTACCAGCAGGGTTGGGGATCCCATCCCCACCCTTTCTTCATAGCAATTATAGTTTTTCCTGAGGATACCCATTTTGAATGGTGTGAGATAGAATCTCACTAGAGTTTTGATTTGCACTTCCCTGCTAAGAACATGGGAACATTTTTAAGAAATATACTTATTGGCCATTGCATTCTCTTTGACAGTTCTCTTCATTCGCATTTACTGATTTTTGGTTCTTTCTTTTTTTCTGTCTGTCTGTCTGTCTGTCTGTCTGTCTGTCTGTCTGTCTGTCTGTCTGTCTTTCGATGTATTCCAGAAATTAATTCTCTGTCTGATGTGTAGTAGGAAAAGATTCAATTATACCATATAATAAAGCTTGGGAGAAGAAAGGCTTACCTTGACCTTGAAGTGAGGGGAAAATGTTGGGAGACTAGAGTCAGGGATCTTGTGACAGTTCAGGGGAGAGATAAGAACAGATTACAGCTGTAGTGGGGGTTGGCAAGGAGGGGGCCATTTTAAAGATAGAATTGATCAAATGTGGCAATCAATTGGATAACTCCTTGGCTTCTGGTAGGAATCCAGGGCGCCTATGTTTGGGAAGATGTTTCAATGTTGTTGCTGTGGAGATGGCCCTGGAGACAGGCATAGGTTCCCAGAGGCTGCATGTTTTGCCTTCTCTGTGTTTGCTCCTCAGCAAAGGATTAGAAATTGTGACCTGTCTAATGCAGATGGAGGTGTAGGCTCCTCTTCTTCATTGCCAGCCCACCATTTAGGTCCTGTAGGTGAGGTAGTCCTGCAACAGCCTAAAGCAGGGAACTGCCTGGTTTGCATTTCCATCCAAAGATTCAGAGAGGGAGACAGGGCAGACAGAGAGGGAGGTGGGGGAGGGGGGGAGACGACATCTCAGTGGGATACAGGCTGAGGCTCCCCGGTGTGAGAATGGGGATTAACTGTGCTTCTGAGTTCACTGACTTCCTGCTTGTCCCTTGCAGCAGGCACAGAAGGGAAGTGCAGGCCTGGGATCCTCCTCTAGCCTTGACCCAGGCCATGGGATTGACAAAATTCATCATCTTCCATCACATACCACAGTGTACCAACTCCTAAGCACAGCATAGAAGTATTCTTGATCCTAAATTTAATAGCAGTATTAACATATTACTTATCCATTAAACCTGAATTCACAAATTCTCATATGAATTGGCTTCTTACATCTCCTTCCCACAAATATGAACCATGTGCACCTTACAGAAGAAAAGAAAACTCCTTCCTGAGCAGAGAGCCTAGCTTTAATGGAATGGGGCTTCTGGTACAAGCCTGCCCTAGTTGGAGGGTAAGCAGGGGAGAGGCTGGGAATGTACTTGCTCTGAACCTGTCTGTGTTCCTGGCGGTTTATTAGTCCCCAGCTCCTCTCGTACTGGAAGTACATACTAAATCCAGGCAGAATTCTGTTGACTTTCGATTTCTTATAGGACTCACTGGTTTGTAATCTAATTTATTTGGTTGTCTTGGAAGAAAATAAGGGAAGAGGGGAGCGGCACTTGGCAAGCCTCTGTCTATGCTGTCATTCATCGTCTCCCTGACTCCCTTTGTCCTCCAGGGTCCCTCCTAACCTCATTGGCAGTCCCCTCCATTCCTTCTGCTGGTGCTCCCTGCTCCAGTAATTAGAGAGGGAATGAGGATGTCAATTGATCTTCTCCCTGAGTCCTGGAGCTAACCACAGATCTTATTTTAGGGCATGGCCTTTCCCCTCTAGGTCCTTTAAATCCCCGATTAATTCAGATGCTTTATTTACTGAACAAACAAGCCCCAATTTCAGAGAGAACAGTGAACAGTGCCATACTTCTGTGGGCAGGGAAAAGGCTCTTTGCATAGTGTCACTCCGTCTGAAGCATTTGTTCATTTGGGGGGGAGGTGTCAACCTGCACCCCCCCCCCCCAGGACAAGCCTGGTGTAGAGAAATGGCTGCACCACTGTACCAATTTGCTGGTGGTTTTGACAAAGTTCTTTTCACACATAATCTGCCAGGATCTTTCTCTTGACTCAGAGTAAGGACCCATGAAAGCAGGCCATTCTCTCTGCAGAACCGAAAGGAATAGGCCTCCTGCCATGGAGGGTGGGCGGTTCTGTTGGTGACACCCTTCTGGGCAGCAGTGTGCAGCTCTGATCTCCCAACCATGGTGGTTCATGCCTTTGGCTCCCAGGTGACTGAGGAAGAGAATGTCTATAATACCCTGAGGTATTAAGTCTCCAAGTCAGTCTTACTTTCCCATTTATATCTAGCCCACAAACATTCAGGCCAAAGACTCTCCCTCTGTGGGTTTCTGAAACAGATCTTCTGTGGGGTTTATTAGTAAAGGCACGCTTCCCAGGGCAGTGTTTCTTAGTGGCCCTCCATGATCTCCGCTCTCGTCATTAGGTAGGAATAGACCTAGAAAGAGGAAATGACCCACCCCAGGCTCTGTAATTTCTGAGCAGCTGAATTACCACTTAAATTCAGGCCTCCCAGCCAACACAGACTAGCTGTCCTAGATGCTGGGAAAGGTGACTTAGTCATTGTGTGACCTAGTATGGCCACCTGCATCAGATCACCTGAGGCCTACTCCAGAACAGAGAGTAGGTGGGGTGATGAGTGGCCTGCTTTTCCAGCAGGCTCGTCGGGTGTCTTGTCACCACACTGATGTTTGGAATCTGCTGAGGGAAACCAGAGATTAACTTGTGTTCCGCCCTTGTCCACTACAGACATTTTCATTGTGCTTCCTTGGCCCTAATTGCTTTCTGTCTGTGCTTCTCATACTAAAAGGTACAACCTGGCTGAAGAGAAAGTGCTGGAGGCTCCGTGACGGTGACAGTGGAGACAGTTAGTGCCAAACATAGCCGTCCTCTATGTCATCCCACACTGCCTCTTCACAGAAGGAGAGCAGCAAAAACTTTGAACTGTCACTGCTTTCTCAAGTAGCTACCTTCTCACCGCCGCTTGCTTTTCCGAGTCACTTTAGTTATTGTTAGCGCAACTTGGAGATATTTGCTGTACTGAGTGGCATCAATGATGAGTTCATAGTGACTCAGAAGTAACAGGAAAACTGGATGGCTGGACAGTATGGGATGTGTGGGTACGTGTGTGTGACCTACTTGTGTTAACAGGTGTCCAGGCTTCACATAATAAATATACTTCACATTTTTCCTCTGACCCATTTCCCACTTAAAGGTGTCTGGTTTCACAGGTCAGCCACCACTGGGGAAGAGGTGAGGTGTGTTAGGGGGACTGGGAGGAGAGAAGGAAGAAGAAACTGTGGTCAGGATGTAATATATGACAGAACAACAAACAAACAAATAAGGCTAACCTTTACTTAGGTCAGGATTCCCAGAAATGGGTTACAGTGTGTCAGAACTTCCAGGCCTTCCTGCTGGACCCCTCAGATGTGGGGACACAGGTTGGTTTCATTGAGCTTCTTCAACTACTAGCCTCAGTTTTAGTGGCTTCTTCTAGTTGTGTGTTCTCAAAGGACAGTTCAAGGAACGGTGTAGATTTTGAGTGTGTTCACACGTGAGATATAGTCCTGGTGCTGATGTCAGTGATTTTAGCTTGTCAGTAAAGACAAGCTAAAAATAAAGACGGGTTTGGGTTTGTGAGGTTTGTGGAGGAAGACCTGCTTTGAACTAGACTTTTTGTGTGACTCTTTCTAACTGGAATAGGAACACGCTGGTGGGCATTGTCTTCAAGGATTGTTGAATTAGATAATAGTGCCGGAGCACTTTTTAGGCTAGGAGGGAATGAATGGGGTGAATTACTACTGTTTAAGAGAAGGTGCCACTGGCAGCCACCTGCTTACCTGAAGTGACAGGAGTCACTGAAGTGACAGGAGTGGATGGGGACAAACCATTATGTTAGCCAGATAAGACCATCTGCTTCTAATTCCACAAAGAAGGAGGCTTGATGAGGTTGCCCTGTATATTCTATTTTGCTCTTTGGCTACTCTTTTGGCAGGTGATAATAGGGAATCCTGGATATAGCGGAGTGTAGAGGAGGGGGTCATGGGATCTGGGAAAAAAGGGAGCTAGAAGAAGAGGTGAGACCCCTTCCTTCTCAGGGTTTACCTTGACCAGAAAACAAGACCCTGGGCTCTGAAAGCAGGACCTGTCTTAACTTCTGACCCATCTGCAGCTTCTTCTCTGGCTCCAAACACAAGATACTCTTTTGTTACTGCCTTCTCAGTTATCATTTTGACTAAGATTTAGAGAATAAATTATTTCATTTACTCCCACTCCTAGATATGAAAGTGTGTCTACTGATTTTGCCAATGGTTAATCAAGAATTCCAGTGAGAACCCTTGAAGTCCTCTTTACAGAGGCCATCATTTTTGACAACTGTTCTGGTCTTTTAAATGATTAAATGTTTCTGTTGGCAATGGCCACTTATATTTATAAGGTATATATTGCTATATGCATTTTCCAGGCTAGCCCAGCATTTGCTGTCTGTTGTCATAACCATCTAAACTGCTGTCCCTAAGTCAACTACCCAGTAAGCTGTCATTTGACTACCTTCAGTGTCTTTGACTGGGATGGCTACTAATAAATCACCATGAGTTATGAGAGATGAGTGTCTCAGAGGTGACTTAGTAGGCACCCTGGCACTTGTGGAGCAGATCTCCATGAGCAGCTGTGCACAACTAAAAAACCACATCTTTGGCATCATTAATAGTTATGTGTTCTGGGATAATTGCCCAAACTGGAATTTGGTTTGCCCTACTGTAAGCTAGTCTTTGTAGGCTCTTCTTTTTAGCTCTCATTTCTAACTCTTGAGGCTACCAGTAGACCAACGCTAAAAATGAGCAAAGTGGGCTGAGATACCATGCAGAGCTTCACATTTGCTTGACACATAGGTAATAGCTTCATGATGAAAGGAGAACTGAGGTGAGTGATGGAGCTGAGAGGGAAGACACTGTGCCTCCTGAGTGACACACAGTGTCAGGAGCTCCTGGTTCTTAGGGACATTTTACTCTCATCCCTTAGATGTTTGCTTTTGTTCCTATAACAAACACCAGTGACTCAGTTATTGATAAAGAATAGAAGGTCTTGGGGCTGGAAAGTTCAAGAGCAAGGCATGGCATGTGGTTGAAATCAGTTGAAGGCCCCCTTGCTGTGTCCCAATATGGCAAAAGACATCATATGATGTGACAAAGTAGGTGTGTTGCCTTGGGCCTTTTCCTCTTTATAAAGCCATTTATGCTATCCTGGGGCCACCACTCCCATGACCTCAGCTAATCCTAATAGCTTCCCAAGGCCCCATTTTCAAGCTATTAAGAAACAAATTTGGGGGTTAGTTTTACAACATGTGAATTGGGGTGCACACTTTGAAACCTTGGCAGTGTTGGGAGTAGAGGTGTTTTGATGAATGTTAAATGTTGTTTTGTTTTTTGTGTTAGGAACCCATCCCCAGTTGTGCTAATTTGTTAATGTAGCAACCTGTTTTAAAAGGCATAGGTGGCAGAAGACAAGTTTAAGCAATGTCAGTGGGCTAGTCTTCATATTCTGGCTAAAGCTGAGGTAGTGCTGGCTCTGGGGAGACTTTGAGCATCTTTCTAACAGAAGAGGATACAGATCTAAAGTGGTCCTTCTTCCTAATGGCTATTCAGACCACCTGCCCAGAGCACATGGAGGCTGACAACAAAACTGGAAGACAGCCAGGGAATCTGTTGTCCAACTATGGAGATGGGGAGATGTTGTCATTTATTTTCCAACTATACCAGGAACTTTTCTTTCTTCTTTTTTATGTTCTATTCTCAAGGAGCACTAGTTAATAATTCACCCACAGTAACCAATTAAGTAGAAAATTCATGTGAAGTGACAGCGGGTTCAATTAAACGTGTTTGGAAATCAGTTGCATACATTGCTTGGGAAGGAATTTAAATATTTACATATATGCATTGTGAATGTAGTTGTAGGTGTGTATATCTGTTTTAAACATACATATTTGCCTGTGAATCAGGGTTGAAAAATGCCTAAAGAGCTGTGTGCCAGTCACATGTCTAATTAGTCACGCATATAAAATGTAGCAGTCACTTTGTCAGTGAGAAGCAGAGGGATTTTTAATAGCATCCCAGGGTTCCTGGGAAGAGTAAGGCTAATAACTTTTCAGGTTTGTAGTAAAAGAATTGGGGGAAGAGTTTAAAGGAAAGGTTACTTTCTTGGTTAAGGAATATAGGAATCTGGCAGAATGGCGCATGCCTCTAATAAGGATCTTAGGAGGCCCTGGAAGGAGGAATGCTTCATCCGGGAATTTAAGACCAGACTGGGCTACACAGACAGACCATCTCCAAAAATAAACTGACGATGATAGTAAGAAGAAATGTACTGTGGCAAGAACTTACTTAGCATGTGTTTCTCTATAGCTACCACACATTCTTGTAGCAGATTAGAAGGCTGCCCACTGAGGTTCTGGTAGGCTTCCTAAGGATGAAAACAGGAAAGAGTAGGTATGGGTTCTCACCAAGTGAATAGCTCCCTGAAGGGTCAGAAGAGTTCTACAAAGATAACATGGTGAACTGCAAAGGGTCTGAGGATGTAGAATAGTGTGGGAAGGCCACCAGTATTAAGGAATGAAACACTTGAATTGCTGCTTTAATAGAGACAAAAGTAACTGCTGACTTTACTTTCTAGGTTTTTTTTTCCTCTAAAAGAAATAATCTGCAAAAAGAGAAAGTACACTTGGAGGACTGTTTGTCTATGGCAGTGGTTCTCAACCTTCCTAATGCTGCCATTC
Source organism: Cricetulus griseus (assembly GCF_003668045.3). Lineage (NCBI taxonomy): Eukaryota > Metazoa > Chordata > Mammalia > Rodentia > Cricetidae > Cricetulus > Cricetulus griseus. Next base: position 321,549,995 of record NC_048595.1, on the reverse strand, counting down.
TTTACCCCCAGCCATAAAATTATTTTGTTGTTACTTCACACCCATAATTTTGTTATGAAACATATTGTAAATACCTGACATACAGGATATCTGATATGTGATTCTAAATGGTTTGTGACATTGAGAACCTCTGGTCTACAGACTAGTGATGGTGGGATGGGTTCATAGAAGAAACTAGAGTAGTTGTATCTCTGCCCTTTAATTTGTTCTGGGGAGCTCTGGTTAGAAGATAGGTCTTACCTGGAGTCCTATGCTCAAAGAGACATATATATTTTCTAATGAAGTTCCCTACAAAGGAAAGAGTCTTAATGATTCCATCACAAGCCAGAGGTTAAAATGAAAGACTCAGGGGTCAGATCACCCAGCCAAAACTCCTGTGTCTGCTAACTCATTGATGACTTTAATAGTGCTAGCCTCTCCAAGCCTCAGTTTCTCTCAGTCAAGTGAGCATGGTATCAGAATTCGCTCCATAGTTACAAGACATAAATTGAGTGCCAAGAACAGCATCCGGTGTGGGAATCTGTGTTCAGTCAGTGTTGACCACTAACAGTTAATATAGTCATTGCTGTTGTTGCAGCTCTGTATGCTTTGGGTACTGAAGATGCTCATAGGCACAGGGAAGCCTTTCTGAGTCAACACATTGGAGCCCTAACATTTACTAATTTGGAGATTTAAATCTTGAATAAACACCATCATGGAACTGAAGGTATTTTAATAGGACTTAAGGCAGGTCCCCTTGTTTATGTTTCTCAGCTAGCCTCATGTCCAGGAGGGCGGCTCGTCCTTGGTACCTCTCTTCTGTACTTTTAAAAGAGGCACATATCACAGTTGTGAAAATCCCACTTGGATTGCTTCCACAAGCCACTCTTCCCTTTGCTTCTCAGCTGACCTCAACTCCACTTTTTAAACCTTTTTCCTTTCCTCTTCATTCTGTTCCTGTCTGCCTCATCCTACCTCCTGACTTGTAATAGTTCATTAGCTCTGTGGGTGAGCATTATAGTTTATACATGTTTGGTATTACTATATATCTGATTTGTTGAATTATGTACAGAAGGGGTTTAAACAAATTTTTTTAAAAGTGAAGTGTAGACATTAAATTTTAGTCTTATGTAGCTAAGTTTTTTCCTTTACTTCTAAAGGTTTTGCATTATTTACTATTTATAAACCCAAGTACTTAGGAATGTAAAAATGCTTAAGTAGAAACTCAAGTTTCAATAAGATGATGGACTTCATAACCTTTTTGTTGATAGTAGCTATCTTTTTAAAAGGACAGACCAGATTTTTTAAAAGATACTGTTTTTTTCTGGTCTTTCTTGACCTCTGGCTCTTACAGTCTTCCATCGTTCTTCATCAATGGTCCCTAAGATTCCTTGAAGAGTGTGATATAGATGTCCATTTGTGTGAACACTAGTGACACTCACTCTCTAACTTTGGCCAGTTGTGAGTTTCTGGATTAACCACCATCTACGTCACAAACTTCTCTGATGAAGTCTGAGAGCTGCACCAATCTGTGGAGAGATATGAATTCAGAGGGCAGTTTGAAATTATGTACATTTAACAAAATGACAGCGGTAGGTTTACCCTTGGGAGCTATGAGCTTCCCAGCTATGAGTTCTTGGCCAGAATTACAGTACCAGGCATGTATTTCTCCCTGTGGAACAGACCTTAAAACCATTCAGAAAGTAGTTTGTCCTCCCCAATGTTCACACCACTATTGCACCCAAGGGCATAACTTACTATGCTTGTCACTATTGTAGTTACACCTGGCACTATTGTAGTTATACCTGTCACTATTGTAGTGCATGGGGTTCACAGTTGGGGGTGAAACTACATACTACTTCCTAGTACTCTGAAAGCCAGTCAGCAGGGAAGACACTTCCTGTTTAGCACTGACTTTGTTTTCCTATGTGCCATGACCAAAGTGTGGTGACTTCAGCAGTAGGGTCTTCCCATCAAGTTCTGGTGGCAAGCAAGAACAAGGACAATAGCCTGTATTGTTTTGGAGGTCTCTGGGACACCTCTAACCAACAATACCAGGGGGAGGCTTCCCACCCCCGGCAGTTGGCTTTGTATTTGGCTACCTATAGCTTCAGAGTAGGGTAGCTCCAGTTAAGGAGTAGAGGGGAACATTGTCTTGTGGGCATGACAGGACAGCTGGACTCATGAACTTGTGCAACTATGATTGTCTGCACAGTATCAAGCCACCAACACACCAGCATGGAGTGGGGAGAGACTGGCAAGTCCCATCCCTAGCTCAGGAGGAGCTATTAACAGGCAGTGGCTTCTGAGGGAGGACAGTCAGTTTTCTTTAAGGATGGCACCTGGTAGATCAGCCATTGCCCATTAGGTGGCCCCACACTTATAAAATATATTGGCAACACAAATTGAAATGGGTGGGTTGCTAAAGAAAAAAAGAGGACATGAAGTTGGGAGGGTGTGGAAAAGGAGGGGGTGAGTCTAGGAGGAGTTGGGGGTGTATATGATCAAAATGCATTGTATATATGTATGAAGTTCTTAAATAATTAATTAAAATATTGTATTTTTAAAAGCTGTACACTGGAGGCCAGCAAGATGACTCAGTGGCAAATATACTTATCACCATGTCTGAAAACCTGAGTTCAATCTCTGGAAATTATGTTGTGGAAGGAGAGAACTGATTCCCACAAGATGTTCTCTGTACTTCACAGAGGTACCATGAAGAGAGAGAGAGAGAGAGAGAGAGAGAGAGAGAGAGAGAGAGAGAGAGAGAGAGAGAGAGAGGTTTCTACCATCTCCAATGTGGGGCTTTGACTTGTATAAGAGATTGAATAAGTGAGATTGGCTAGATCCCTTATCTAATCTATAGGGAGCAGGAGGGAAGAATGGCTGCATGGTTACCCCTTACTCTGTTTTCTTGGATTAGAAATAATGAACCAGTCTTCCCAGAAGCTTTCTGGTTGCAGATAGACTCTATCTTTTGTAATTCTGAAATAATAGGAGGAGGTGCACATGACTGCTGTGTTGGGGAGGACTCACTTGTAGGGAATGGTTGTCATGTAACGTGGGTGATTTTAGGAAAGACAATGGGGGTGATATTCTCCTGGAGCTAGGCTGTGGGAGAGTAAAGAAGACTGTTGCTTGGCCTAAGACTGACCTCTAAGTGAGTTCAGTTTGATAATCTCATGATGACTCTTACAGTATGACAAAGTCAGGAAATTAATTCATGAGTTAATTCCCTGAGATCATCTCCTGGTGACACAGTATGAAGAAGGCAGGAGGAATGTTTTGTAATTTTAGCTGAAAAGTCTCCCTTTTAGGCTTATATCCCTAATGTGTCTTCTTCAATAATAGAACTACCAACACCAATGAACATGCCAAACTGGATGGAGGAAAGCCCAGGAGGCCTTATCCATCATAATAAACTATAAGACAACTGAACTGGGGATGGGAGAGGTGTCCTTTCCCAGGGAAGAGTATACCAACTGGTTATCCAGTGCCAAATAGTCAGCCCTGATAAGATACATACAAGTAACATTATACAGACCAGACAGGTTTTACTTAGAAATGTATGCATGTATATACACGCATACACACATATGTATTATATATATTCATATAATAATTAGGTTTTCTTTTTAGGAGGCCATGGATTTGAAGGAGAGCAGGGAAAGGTATGTGGGAGGATTCAGAGGGAGGGAAGGTAAGGAAAAATGTAATTAAATTATAATCTCAAATGGATAGATGCATGGATGGATAGATGAATGGATGAATGGATGGGTGGATGAGTAGAAGCACAAAGTGATCTTTCCCCAAGCATTTCAGAGTATTCTCTGTCCTTGGAAGAAGTTTGAAAAGCTGCATCTTCAGGTCCCATAGTAACTATTTTATGCACTGGGAAGTGTTCTGCTTACACAGTTGCTTCTTTTGTATTTAAAACAGTGAAAACAGCCAGTTACTTTGATCTCTATGAAAACCTATTGCACTAGTGAAAACTAACTGGCACTCAGCACCCTCTTCTTCATGCTATCTGACTTCACAGTGCATTATCATCCGAACTTTGGTCCCTTGGGAAATACCATTCAGCTCTTTAAGAGGACAATGCTCACCCTGGGCAGGCTCAATTCCCTGAGGAGCTGGGTGGGCTAGTTTCCATGGAGTCCACCCTGGAACTGAGCCCTGTGGACGACTCCATGGTTTCATCTCCTCTTGCTACCTGGGGACCCTGGCTCTTTATCTTCTGTTAAACCTTTTCTTCCTAGATGGTCGACTTCTCTCACTTTGTTTTCCTTTCTAAACCAACACCAGTAATATGTTCCCTGCTCAGTCTAGTACATCACCTGTCAGTTGCTTGGCTCACTTTCTTCTCTATAAATCCAGTGTCTCCCGAGCTATTAGGACTTCTAAGCCTGCCCTTGCCCAGGGCATGCTGGGTAACCTTGGGGTGTTAGTCTACTCCTGAGGTTGATGAATAACATCTCCAGTGACCACATAACTTTGGTTCTGCATTTCTGGCTGCATTCAACAAGCATTGCAGTGTACTTAGCTGTGTGGAACTATGTGTATGGAAAGTGTATGCACTGCCAGAGAGGCATGGGCTCTCATACCATGTTTTCTAAAGCCCTCTGAGGAATACCGTAGATCATTTGCACTTTGGCTCTGTCACAGGAGATTTGGCATACCTGGGATTGACTTCTACTGAAAAGCAGTATATGTATTCCAGGCATGTGCTGTGGCTAGATTGGAAGCCCTTTCCATGCATTAACCACCAATCGTAATGATTAATCTGTGTGAGATGGGAGAACACCTGACTGATGGGAACTCCATTTTTATGTTCCCAGCTTACTGGACACGTGACCTTGGAGGAGTCATTTTGCTTTTTTATGTTTTCTGACTAGTTAGGGCCAGTTAATGACCATAGAAATGTTTGAATACTGGAAAATTTAGTGCTACTGTGTCTTAAGTATCCATGTAACTCTTTGATCTTGAAAGGAGATTAATTTTTGCTTTTCTCTTACAGAAAACTTCATAACCCTTACTGAGGAATCATATATTTCCTATTGTTTTCAACTTTTTAATTTCTAGCCTTAAGCAACAACACCTTTTCTCTTTCCCTTCTTCCCTTCTCATTCTGGACAAGGTCTGTATGGCCAGAGCTGGCCCCTGGTCTCAGACTATCCAGCCTCATGCCTAAGCCTTCCACCACCCCTGGCTGATCTTTAGCTTATTAATCTATTAGCTATCAATTTTCAGATGATTTCAACTCCCTTTTCTTTCCTTCAAATATTAAAATTCTCTGAATGACACCCATGCTCCCTTCTCTTTGCCTGGTTATGGTCACTTCTTCCAAGCCAGTGACAATTTGTGGGCTTTATAGTTTTCTGTATTCAAAGGAGATAGCAGTTATTTAATGACCCTGGTATCTGGGTACCTGGAAGTTTGGGGTGTGGTCAGGGGAGCCAGGACAGTGAGATCTTTGGTGGCGGTATTATCCCTGCTTCAGTGCTTTCTTCTGCACTTCAAGAAGTATGAATGTGTTTCTCCTGGTGGTGCCATGTGAGGAACAGCCAGTCCTATCTCAGCAGTTTGAGTCCTGTAGGGCACCTTGGAATAGAGCATTGATTGTTGCTTTCAGTTAAGCCTGACAAACAAGAATCGGGCATTTTTATGTCAGTATAGTTATTCTGTGACTGTTGAGTGAATTTTGCTAATAAAATATCGTGGTGTCCCATAGGCCTTTAGCTCATCCTAATAACTTCCTCAGATTGACAGCACCTTAGAAAATAACTTTAAGGCACCTTGCCCAAGGTTCCAAACCCAAGTAAGTGGCAGAACTGACAGTGCTAATTAGATCACCATTGTTACTAGGTAAGTTTCTTCCTAAAAATTTTGATACGGTAAAAACTTTGAATTCTCTTATGAAAAATAGGGAATTCTGGATGCCTTGGAGATGATTTGTTAAGGACACAGTGCTTTTGTATATGATTTGGTTGTGATATAATTTCAAGTTCCTGGTTTTCCAAGTGCCTTAACTTCCTTATTCTTGCTAAATGCACAGAAATATCTCTTATGATATTAATGTCATGATTAATATGCATAGACTTAATTCAGTTAAACAAATTCGGAACAGGTGTCTAAAAAAATTAAAGAAAGGCTTCATTTTTAAAGTCTTATCAGACTCCTATAGCCAAATACTGTATGTTGAGGGGAAATCCAAAATCAAACTTTTAGCAACTTTGATGTCTTGGTGGGTCCCACTTTCTGAATCATAGGTTGAGTTCTTGTCCTCATCTGCAATTCTTTGGGGTTTCTTAGAAGAGCATTATTCTAGTCACCTTACTGTCATGTAACAAAATTCCTGAGGTCAACTTTCAGAGAGAAAAGTTTGTTATAACTTAAATTTAAAAAATCATGTGATTACTGTATTTATATTATTTCCATCTCTCCCTGTTCCTCCTCCAACTCCTCCCATATCTCCCAGTCCTTCTCAGATTTATGGCCTCTTCTTTTGATATTATGTGTGTGCACACACACTTTACTGAGCCCGTTTAGTACAGCTCATATGTATCTCATAGATGTATGTGTTTAGGCCTGACCCATGGGATTGGATGTCCTCTTAAGGGACCGGCCCCTGGATAAAACCAATTCTCCCTTTCTCAGCAGCCATTGATTGCCTGTAGCTATTCTTCTTGGAGTGGAACCTTGTGAAACTTCCCCAAGTATATTGGCATGTCAACTGATAACATTATACATGTCTTGTTTAGACATCCATATTGGGAGATTTCACAGGTGTAGCATCCATATTGTGTTGAGAGGGCATGACCTTGGAGCAGACATCTTAGTTCTCTGGCTCTTAAAAATCATTTTTTTTTTATTTTAGAGGCACTCATATTTACATATCCCCCCAGTTCCTTGTCCTCCCATTCTCCCATGTTCCCCACCAATCCCCCCAAACCCATCCCCCAACTCCTCCCCAGGGATAGTGAGGCCCTCCGTTGGGAACTTCAAAGTCCGTCATGTCATTTGGGGGATGGCCTAGGCCCTCCTTGCTGTATCTGGGCTGCAACAGTATCCCTCCATAGGGAATGGGCTCCCAAGGTCCATTTGTGCTCTAGGGATAAAGAATGGCTCTACTGTTAGAGGTCCCATAGACTATCTTGGCCTCCTAGCTGGTTAAAATCATTTTTAACTACTCACTTTGATTTTTTTCTGAACCTTAGGGGAGGGGTTCCATTAAAGGCTTATTTTGATTCATAGATTTGGAGGTTGTGGTCTATGACTGTTTGACCACATTGTTTTAGAATCACATCATAGTGCAGATAATGTGACCCCACTGACCTCATCACAATCCAGGAAACATAGAGGAAGAAGATGCAGGGGGCTCCACTGTCCCCTCCTTCAGGAACACATCTTTCCTGGCCTAAACATCTCCTACAAGGTTTCAACTCTTCAGGGTTCCACCTTCCCACAGTGCTGTCCCAGAGACCTAGTCTTTAACACACAGGTCTTCAGGGGACATTCAAGACCTAAATTATAGCAGTCACCAGTCACACTCAGGAAAACTGTGTCTTTACAACCTGATGCTTGACATAGCCTTACATGCTCACACCCTCTCACTGGGGTCAGGATTCATCCTAGCAATTCTTAGAGAGGACAGATGTTTATTCTATTGCACTAGTAATGGCTATCTCTTATTTATTTGAACACATTTGCCCTTATTTATGGTAATAATCATGAATGTCTAAGCTGATAATTTTTATTTTATTGATTCATATAGTTTAGTGAATGATACCCTTTGACTCACAGCCCTGAAAGCATTGTGTGTACATATAAATTAAAAGCATCTAAAACCACAGCTAGGATTTGTTTAGTGAAGAGCTGTCTTGTGCACACTTAGGCTCTTCATTACCCCTCATATCCCTGGACTCCCTGTGTTACCTCTGTTGGGCTCACATCTGTTCAAGTTCTCTTTTGATGTTTTTTTTTTTTTTTGGACACACCTACTCCAACAAGGCCACACCTCCTAATTCTTCCCAAACAGTTCATTAACTGGGGACTTAGCATGCAAATATATGAGCCTATGTCGACCATTCTCATTCAAACCCTCACAGTTGCCAATAATTTTTATTTATATTGTAGCTTGCTTTCAATAAGCAATTAAGGATTGATTGTAATCATCAGAATCATAAAGGTTTTATAAACACCGACAGCATATAATCCTTCAGTTGTAAGGCAAATAAACACCACAAATCAAAACTAGTTTTGTATATGTAAAATTTTTATGTGTAATGAAAGTTACAAAATAAAGGCTTTATTTTTTATATTCTTTTCCATAAATTCAATCCTTTCAAGAAATCCTGGATTTGAAAATAAAAATATTGAAGAAGCAAGTGCATTTGATTTTTCACTCTATTAGAAAGATGAGAGAAGTATGCTTGCCATAATCAGTAATAAGATGATCAAACTGTGATTTTAGGGAGAGTTATTTAATGCTATCTCTTATAAAGCATGGTACTCTCTGCTGGCCCTGATTCTAGGGTTTGAAATCTAGATGGCACCAGAGGGAGCTGTGAGCAGAGCAACAGTCTAGAAAGTTCTGGTGCTAGACCATACTTACCCAAGGCTGTGGTGATCACCAAAAAGCAAACAACATAAAACCAAACAACACCAAAGAATACAACATGTGGAATTTGCCTGCAATCTGAAGTATGGATGGCTAAGGGCTATATGGAAATATGGTAGTTTTGTAAGGGAGAATATATGTCTCACATATATGGAGGTAGTGGCTCAAGATCTATTGAAGTTGGCTTAGAATGGAAACTTTATAGAGATTACACCAAGTTCAAATTGAAAGGTGTTTAGGAGTTTGACTTTTGAACCACCTGCTGGTGGTTATTTATGTATATATTTATTGGTGTTGGGGGTTGACCTCAACCCAGAGTCACCTGCATGTAGCCACGTGCTTCATCACTGTGCTCCACCTCTGCCCCTGCAGTTGGTTTTTGATACAGGGAAAACAGAAGACATCTGGAACTTCACTGAGGGATATGAGGCCCAGGACCCGCTTGGGCATCCTGAATGTAAAATTGTAGGCCCAGGACCCGCTTGGGCATCCTGAATGTAAAATTGTAGGACAGGAGCAGGGTGCTTGGGTGCACTGAGGAAGTCTTACGTGATTCTGTGTAATCGGTTTGAGAGCCTGGCTATGGGCATGGTGTGCTAGGAGAAGTGCTAGGAGCCCTTCCCTCACTGGTTCCTATAGGCAGCAATCCCTTTCTTTTCCTTCATAGGTCAGAGCCTGAGGTGCTCTTCCCCTTTCTTCTTGCTTGTCAGCCATTATTCTCTTCCTTCTGTCCTTTCCAAAACCCCATTGGTCTTCGAAGCACCTACTATTGGGCCATAACACCCACTGTGGGCATTAGGAAACTTCAGGCTCCTGGTCACACCCAGCACTCATTAACACGTTATCTCTAAGCTACCTTTATCTTAAGATTGTCATGCTTCTGCAGAAGTTGAGCCTCCCAATGAGAATCCAGTCATCAGTCCTGTCTTCAAGGTTCTTCGAGTCCTAGATCCAGCTGTGCCTTCTCCCTGACCACAACCCTACCTTATACTCAGTCACACATCAGGCTAGGGGGTTATGCCTGTGTTCCTTTGATATCTCAGAGTTTAGTAGGTTATTTTATGAGTGTTCAAGATCAAAATCACTACCCCAACAATACAATGACATTGTTTTCCTTCTCATACTGTTTGGGCATTTGCACTCACAGGCCAAAGCACCTGGTGAGGAAACATGCTTGCACCTCAGCACCTAACCGTGTGGCTGCCATTGCACTCATCACTGCCACACGCATGCAGTATGCCAGTTTCGCTGGATGAAGTTTTCAAAAAAAAACATTACTTTTATTATATCTCCACCGTTAAGAGTGATTCTCTTTACTATTTGTTGTGCTTAAGTGAGAACTATTTATAATGTTTCTGCCTGGTGAAAAATGGTAGCCATCTCAAGGAAAAGTGCCTTGTGGTTATGTGAATTGTGAGTCCACCCAGTCATGTTCTTTACTGTGTGAAACACAGTTTTTCCTGGCAAAAATAATTGGGTTAGCCAACGGAGGCATTCGGCATGCATTTTCTCAAAAGTAAAGAAGTTAAGCTTATTATTTTAGAAAAAAACCAATTACTATATTTTTTGTTGCCTCGCATGAAAATTAATTAAAGTTTGGAAACCTTAAATTTATTGTCCACATCTTCCAAGTTTCTCTATTTGGAATGTTTTCTTCTGAGGTATGAGCCTCAGGAAGATCTGAATAACTCCAAATGATGTCGTGTGAGTGTCACATGATGTCACAGAGTCATAGAAGAGCCATTTAAGTGCAGTGCCAACCAACAGATTCAAGGGCATAGAAATTCCATTCATATGATTTCAAATTCCAACTGTGACCAAAGTTTAAGAAACTATCACTTGTTGAGTTGTAGTATAGCATTGAAGAGTACTTACAAGTGTCTAAGGAGTTACTGTCATCTCCCCTTTTCAACTCAACATACTAATGTAAAATAGCTTGTTTTCATTATACATCTGCCTACCACACTGAACAAAGTAAAAAAAATATTATTTGAGAATATAAATGCCTTCTTTTAAGTCAAATATCAAAGAAATTTCCTAAAAACATGAAACAGTACCTTTTTTAAAAAAATTAAACATAGAGTTTTTATTTATAGTGATGTTATGGTCACAGGGGATGAATTTGGTGCTATTTTAAAATGTCTGCCTTAATGTCCAATGTGGTAAATATTGAACATATTACCACAAGCTTTATGATAGTGTCAGTCAGTAATCTTTAAGGTGCCCAAAACATGGGAAGCCAAAATGTTCTAGATCTACTGTTCCAAAGCAGCAACCCCTAGAGGATGCCCCTCCTTTATCCAACGATCAGAGTTTTCACTGTGTAGCCACCTCTTCATAGCCCTTTACTCCTTTGTTCTTTAAAACATCCAATCCACTAGCCCTACCTCTAGTTTTCTGTCTGTTACTCTTCTGATGGACTGACTGGCTTGCCTCATGACCCAGCAAATTGAAAAAAAAAAAGTCTTACATAAATTGAATTTTAAAATGTCTTCCATTTCTTCCTCTGTTAGTGGGTTGGGGTAAGCCCCTCCTTGCCTTGGTAAAATCCCCATAGCCACGGTTTCAGTACTTGAAGGTGAGCGTCCTGGAGATGGTAGCACAGTCAGGATCACTAGTCCAAACCCAGCACTGCTATCTGTCCCATTTCACCCATTGGCTGGCATGACTGTTCACCTCTTCTTTCTCTTCTTGACCCATCTCTACTGCCTCACTCACTCCTTTCCACCCTACTCCACTACTTAGGATATAGTCTGTGGCCTGCATTCTTGCTTGCCTTCTCTTTCTCTGGGTGATCGGTAACTCTTATTCTGGCCATCTGGCCAGGGTTAAAATAGTATATGCTTTGTCTTTAATTCTTGTCTTCATCTAGACACTCTAAGAAATGTAGTTATCTGGCCCCATTTTCTTTAAGAAATTTAGCTATCCAGCTCTTGCCTTTATGCTTCATTTGGGAGTCAATGCTATGTCCCCTCCCTCATCTTTCATTCCAGCCTGGATTATTCCTGTGAGTTCAGGTTTAAGGCCCACTTTGATTTTGAGCAGTCAACTTAATAAGAAAACCAGAGTTCTTAGTTGGCCATCTCATGAATAATACCACCATCATCCCTCAGATCCCAAATTCTGAATCATTTCTTTTGTAGACTTTGCTCCTACCTAAGCTCTGCAGATTCTGTGGCCTCTGCCTTTAAAACCTTCCTTCACGGCTAAACCCTAATCTAGGACACCTGCTTTGAACTTTGGAACTTTGTGGTCTGCCTTCTTTCAGCTTTTCTTTCTTCTAGTCTAATCTCCATCAATTATCTCGTGTCTTGCTTAATGTACAAACCAGGTCGTATCTCTCCTATGCTTAAAGTCTGCTAGGACATCTTAATACAGTTAGGATCAGACCATCTTTTTACCACATCCTGACTCTGTGTGACCTAGTACCTCCATCTCATTCTCTTAACCCCCTCTAGCAAAGTCCCTAAGCCACATCGGTCAGCTTCTTCCCTTGTTAATACTCACCTCCAATACCAGGGCCATTGCACTTGCTGTTTCCTCTTCTCAGTGCTATGCTTTAGATCTTGAAATTGGGCTTCCTCATTATTTCTCAGTCAAATGCTCACTCTCCCAAAAATTTGCTGGCTGCCTTGTCTAAGGCAACACCCTCACTGTAACATGTTGCCTTGTTTCCTGATCTTCAAGGACCTCACGCCCTGAGCTGTGACAGCCCTTGTCTAAGTCACCATTCCATGAATTTGTTTCAGTGTAGGTATGTAATACTCTTTTTTTTTCCCTCCATGATTGTGAAACTACAACTATGACAGAAGTTGAGGTGGCTGTGGCAGTTATTGGCAGTGTTCCTTATGTAGCCTGGCTCCTTTTGCCCCTCTGGCCCGATAGGTATTTCTTTCCTCACTGTTGACAGGCATTAGGACCACAATGGCAGCTCCTAATTGTATTTTCTCTTTGGGCAACAAAGAGAATAAATAATGACAGTTTGAGAGTGCAATAATAATAGCTTTGCATTTCTCAGATTCTGCATGCTAATAGGAATGTGTATAGTATATAATGAAGAAACATTCTGATAGTTTACCCCTTCTCAATGGGAACCCATATGAATATTGTTCTCTTTTAGTATTCAAATAGTCTATAATCTTGAAAAAATCTTTTAAGTCTTAAATTCTGATATGATCTGAATAGATGCTTGAATTGAATTTGTTAAACTCGGGTAGCCTATTGGAATTTTATATGGTAGGATGTCACAGAAGTAGAAAGAACATGCTCAGTGGATGGCTTTTTATTCATCATTAAGTAACATTAACTTTTCTTTTCCAAAGTGTGGATGCTCCTAGGCAAGTTTAGCCTTTAGGAGTGTCAGCTCTTCATAGAGTAAAGGTGTTCCTGCTGCTAGACACTGCTCCTCAGTGAAGAAATGAAACTGGAGTAAAACAGAACAAATAAAGCATGTGTCACTTTATTCAAATTTCTAGATACATTTCAAAGCATTTGCTCACTTATTAGATAGCATCTCACACTGTGGCTCATGCTGGCCTGGAACTTGCTATGAAATCCAGGTTGGCCTCAAACTTGTGGCAATTCTCAGCTTCCAAATTTCTAGAATTACAAGTATGAGCCATCATGCCTGTCTTTAAATATTCTTTTACTTGTATAAGATAAATTGCTCAATATATAGTCCAATATATCTTTAAATATTTAATATACTGAGAAGCAGAACGTGGGCATGATTTATGATGTAATGATCAAATGTTTTAAATATTTGTGTTATAAATGTGGTTTATAGTTATTGATAATATAATTTATATCTTATTAATCATGAATAAAGTCATTACTATAATTTAGTAATGACTAACATAGACATTGATTTTTGTTACTTGTGACTAATATTGAAGTCACCACTAGTATATCTTCTAAACATACTTTAGCAAATGCTAAGTTACTTAAGTTCAGAATTTTAGTAACTGACCAAGCTGAGCCCAAGTTGTGTACATGGTTATTCCCATGACCTTGGAGGTAAATTATGCAACTTGTTGCACTAAAATTTTATTCTAGGTACATTGCAAGAGGTTTTGGGTCTGATGTATGGCCTCTAGCAGCACCTGGATATTTTGTTTTCTGTGGTGTCTGCCTCTGCTCCTTCATCATTAGTGAGTGCTAACATCTGTTTCTTGGAGAAGTCTGGGTATCCTATGTCTGGCTTGCTGTGTGGCTTTCCTGCCATTCTGTATCTCATGTTAGACAACATGGGATGTGTTTGCCTCTTGATGGTCTGCAGCACATGAAGCTTTGATTTTATGATCTAGCACCAGGGAGTTTTGCAACAGTTCAAGTACACCACTATTTAGGTTTGTGCATCTGTATCTAAGGCTTTATTTATAAGCGGGTTTATTTCTGTTTAAAAACACTTGGTTTTCTATGAATAATGGAAAAAGTCATGAGGAATCTAAAACAGAAGGAATAAATGTCAAGTGTTGATGCCAGAATTTCATGGTCTTGAGTGAGTCACTTGACCTTTAACCTCTGTCTGTCCTTTAGCCAAGTGGAAGTGGTGATTATACTAACCAACCTTGTAAGCTTATTGTTTCTTTTTTTTTTATAAAAATGCCACAAACACGAATTTTTACCTGTCAAGGACATTTTTAAATACTGAAAATGGACTTTTCAGGATAAAACTTTAAAAAGTGAGTCAGTGAGCTCCCACTAGTTCAGGTCAGCTGCTTCTGTGGGTATCCTCAAAATGGTCTTGACTCTTTTGCTCGGATTATTGCTCCTCCCTCTCTTCAGACGAACACTGGGAGCTCGGCCCAGTGCTTAGCTGTGGATTTCTGCATCTGCCTCTATCAGTGGCTGGGATGAAGGTTCTATGATGATAATTGAGATAGTCATCAATTTGAATACAGGGGAAGGTCAGTTCAGACACTCTCTCCACTAATACTTAGGGTCTTAGTTAGGGTCACTCTTGTGGATTCCTGGGAATTTCCCTATTGCCAGGTTTCTCATTAGCCCCATGATGAATCCCTTAATCAAGATATCTTTTTCCTTGTTCTCCCTCTGTCCTGCCCCATCTTGACCATCCCATTCCTTCATGTTCTCCCCCCGTCTCCTCCTCCTCCCTCTCCTTCTACCATCCTTTCTCTCTCCCTCACACATTCCTAATTTTCTCAGTAGATCTTGTCCCTTTCCCCTTCACAGGGGGATCCATGTATGTCTCTCTTAGGTTTCTCCTTGTTACCTAGCTTCTTTGGGGTTGTGGACTATATAGGCTGGTTATCCTTTGCTTTACATCTAATATTCACTTATGAGTGAGTACATACCATGTGTGTCTCTCTGGGTCTGGTTTACCTCACTCAGGATGTTTTTTCTAGCTCCACCCTTTTGCCTGCCAATTTCAAGATGTCATTGTTTTTGTTTTTTTTTCCCACTGAGTAGTATTGCATTGTCTAAATGTACTACATTTTCTTTATCCATTCTTTGGTTGAGGGGCATCTTGGTTGTTTCCAGGTTCTGGCTATTACAAATAATACTTCTATGAACACAGTTGAGCAAATGTCCTTGTTGTATGAGTGTGTGTCCTTTGGGTATATGCCCAAGTGTGGTATGGCTGGGTCTTGAGGTAGATTGATTCCTAATTTTCTGAGAAACCACCATACTGATTTCCAAAGTGTCTGTATAAGTTTGTACTCCTACAAGCAATGGAGGAATGTTCCCCTTATTCCACATCCTCTCTAGCATAAGATATCATTGGTGTTTTTGATTGTAGCCATTCTGACTAGTGTAAGATGGTATCACAGAGTCATTTTGATTTGCATGTCTCTGATGGCTAAGGGTTTTGAGCAATTTCTTAAGGGTCTTTTGGCCATTTGAAGTTCTTCTGTTGAGAAGCCTCTGTTTAGATCTGTATCCTATTTTTAAATAGGGTTATTTGGTATTTTGATGTCTAGTTTCTTGAGTTCTTTCTATATTTTTGAGATCAGTGCTCTGTCTGATATGGGGTTCATGACAGTGGGACCAGGATATATCCCTAGTGCTTGAACTGGAGCCTATCCTATTTGGAAGAATACCTTGCTCAGCCTAGTTATGGGGGGATGACCTTGGTCCTGCCTCAAAGTGATGTGCCAGACTTTGTTGACTCCCCACGGGAAGCCTTACCCTCCCTGAGGAGTGGATAGGGGGTGGAATGGGGAGAAGGGAAAAGGAGGAGGGGAGGGAATGGGAACTGGGATTGGTATGTAAAATGAGAAAATATTGTTTTAAAATTAAAAAATGATAAAAAGAAAAACAAAAAACTTTAAAAAGTAAAATTCCAGTATAGATCATCAGTGCAATTTTCATGTACTTGACATCTGAAAGAAATACTAGTATTCTTGTAAAATTGCTTCATGCTTTAAGCAGTAGCCAGGGTTAAAAGTTGAATCAATGGGGCTGGGTGGTAGTGGTGAACACCTATAATCCCAGCACTTGGGAGGCAGAGGCAGGTGGATCTCTGTGAGTTCGAGGCCACCCTGGTCTACAGAGTGAATTCCAGTACAGGCTCCAAAGCTACACAGAGAAACCCTGTCTCGAAAAAAACAAAACAATAAAGTTGAATCAATGGTGGGAATGAGACTGTAGGGTTTGGGAATTGGGACCAGTCAGACCAGAATTTTTTTCACTATACTGTAGCCCTTTTGTCACAGGGTGAACTCTGTTTGTCTGTGTTCCAGGGTGAACTCCTTAGGTAATCAGAAAATATGAGATGCGTTGGAAACTCATAGGTTGGACTATTTTGAGTTAAAACATTTATAAGAACCTAAAACGTTAGCACATACAAATACCCTCAGCTTGTGGGCATTTTTATGCAAAGTGGTTGGGCGTTGCAGGCCCATAGGGTTGTTAGTATGTTACTAGTGATTAGTAGGGAGAAAGATGGCCAAATAGATGTGTTTTCATCAGTGTTATAGTTCTGTTCCTGTGTGGATTTGCTGCAGTGTTTGATGAGAACAGGGACTTTGTGAACTTTTCCTTTCTTTCCTACACTCGTATCTGTCACATTGTTTGACAGGTATGCTCAGCTGTTGACTCGTTCATCAGAAATGCAGCCCATGGCCGATCACACTTCCTCCTCCTTCTGCTCCTCTTTTCTTCCCTGTCTTCTCATGAGAAGAAGCCACTGCTCACTGTCTTCCAGGGCAATGAGAACTTGTTTGTATCGCAGTGTGCTGTGAGCTCCAGAGGACCTGTCAGTCAGTCCAGCATAAGGGCTTTGGACTCTGCAGGCCTGGTCGACCTGGGGATATTTGTATCTACCAAGCCACAGGAATTGCTTACTGCCCCTTAGTCATCCCTGGTTCATGTAATGACCTAGTTCCTGGAGGAGAGTCTAGAAAAACCTCAGCAGCCATCTCTGGGGATCAGAGGTCAGAGGGGGCAGGTTTCCTGCTTTATTTATGTGTAGTTAATTTAGAATTCTGGTTGCACAAATTCATTTGAGATCATGTAAAGATTAAACTTACTGTGTGCTGTCTGCATTTCCCTATAGCTTTCTTTTTTTTTTCCTTCTGTTTTTAATGGGTAGAGCATAAGCATGTTCAGAATGATAATGGCAGAAACCTTGCCGTAATTAAATACATGTGCAGCTTCAGGCCTACAGGAGTCCCAGGTGTGTTTCTCATCTCTGCTTTACTAGAATATCGTTTTTTTTTGTTTTTTTTTTTTTGTTAAAGATGAACACAAAAGATATAAATGATAAAAAAGAAACAACTGAGACAAATACATAATTACCCAAACAAATGCTGCCATGTTATCTTGGGCAGTAAAGTCAAATCATGTCTCCTGAGCCAGCAGTGACACCTCCATTTAAAAGGCAGGGAGAGATGAGAACCTAGTTGACTGCAAAGCTGCATTTGCGTGTTCTTGCAGCCACGTGCCTGCATCTGCTGTTAAATTTTAGTTAACAACTGAGTGCCCTGAGCTTTGAGGTCTGTCACTAGCAAACATGTTCCCCTGGCTCCCTTACAGTACCTTCATTTTGCTGTAATAAAAGGCTAATCACTCTGCTAAAATTAATAAATTGAAAGTCCTTTTGCATTTCACAAGAATAGCTAACAGGATTTTTTTTTTCTGAATGCTTTGTCCTAGGCAGCATGTTGAAGGCATTATGTAGTTTATTTTGTCATCTTTCCATACCTTTCTGGAGGAGGTTCCATTGTTATTTCTCATATATAGGGAGAGTCAGGGCTTAGAGAGTAGTGGCTTTCCTATGGTTAGGATGTGGTGAATTCTGTCAGATCCTGAAGCTGATGTCTTAGCAGGTACTCTTTGCTGCTGTCAGAGTCAGTTAGGGAGTTAGAACAATATGAAGTTTCCGAGGCCTTACCTGAAGTTGAAGTCAAGGTGCAGCCCAGGAATCTGCATTTTAATAAGCCTTGTGCGTCACTTGATCCAGGAAGTTACCTCCTGGATAATGTACTGTCTCAGAGTCTAGTTCATCCTTGGCAGTACCAAGGACTCAGGATCACATAGAGCTGAGACAGCTAATCCATGCACTTGGTGATGACTATAGTCTACACCTGGGAGGGAAGAGCAGTTAATGACTCTTCCAAGGTGAATTGGAGGGCACAGCCCAGCGCCAGATGTTCCCTATTCATAATAGCACGTGGAAAGGAATGCAACTCAGTATTTGATATTGAAATTCATGGGAAGAAGCCGCAGAATATGAGCTTAGTAAGTATTATTCCTTATGTTTTTGTTTTTGAGATAAGATCTCATTGTGTACGCCTCCATGCCCAACACTGTATATTTGTTGAAGGAACAGTTATTGCTTTTCTTATGAATGTTATCCAGAACTTTTTTGTTGGAAAATGTGTGTTATGTGGGTGTAAGGATGGAAGAGAAAAAAATAGTGATTTTGTTATTTTCTTAAAATAATCAGACAAAAGTCAGACTAGCAGTTCATAGGAATTCTTCATCATCAATTAGCTCACTTCATTCTTTGGTCCTTGTGGTTTTGGATAACTGCCATTATGTGTAAAAAAGATTGCCTCTCTAATGACAATCAAGAGGGTTCGACTTAGGCATTTAAATAGTGATACTGAATTACTAATTGTAATTACTAAATATTTTGATTGTAAAAATTTTGTCCTTAAGTTACATACAAAGTTTTAATAGTAAATGTAGTAAAATTAAAATCCCGTCATTCCCATCCATATTGATAGGAAACTGTAGTGATTAACTTTATAGACTGTAGTGCTTGCTCTTGGCTTTCAGATGGTGAGGCCATGTTTTCTGTGTCTTAATTTGCTTCTCGAGTGAAGACCTGGGGACCACCTGATCCCTCTTCAGAAGATGTCAGCCTGAGACCAGCAGCCTATTCCTGTTCCTGGTTTCCAGAGCTTCTTTGTAGAGGCATGTTAACTACCTAGTCATGTTGCAAATGCCGGGAGATACTGGTCCTTGTTTGAACTGGAAGTAGGAAAATGTTTGACACACAACGGACTTCAGTTTGCCACCTATTTGTATCTGACCATTGGCCTAACCAGTCTCTGGGTACCAGGTTCAGTGGCATGGAACCCTAGCTATGTGTTGTGTTTCTGGCCTACAAGTGGGGATGAGAAGTGTCTCTGGTAGATGTAGACAGCTTGCTGGTTAATATCAGAACAAAGTTCTACAAACTAGGAGCTTAAACACCAGAAACTTGGTTTCCTTATTCCTTGTGGAGTTGGGAAGTCCAAACTCAAGGTCTGAACAAGATTGACTTTATTCTAGAGCCTTATTCTTAGCTTAGCTTTGGCTGTTTCTTATTGATGGATTGTGCTTTTTTCCTAATCTCTTTATCAGGACAGTGAGTCATATGGTAGTTTAGGACCCAACCCAATGACTTCATTTAACCTTAATCACGTCATTAAAGTTCCTGCCCCCAATTACAGCCCCTCTGAGGTCCTGGGGATTAGAACTTGAGCATACAAAGTTTTAAGGATTGGGAAGACACATTTCAGCCCACAGTGTGGGAAATTATTAGACACAGAATGATAGAAACCAGGGAAAGGCATGACGGTGGGAGAATAGTGTCTTTCAAACTTTGGATCCCTTTATGCTTACTTCCTATATTGACATACATATTTCATTGATGTGACAACATACTTGACAAAGCACCTTAAAGAAGTAGGGATTTATGAGTTCATGGTTTGAGTATAGTCCATCAGGACAGGAAAAGTATGATGGGGGTCCATGGTGATAGAGAGTGTGACTGGGACTCCTCACACCATGGTGGGCCAGAAGCAAGAAACTTGGGTTAGAAGTTAGATCTGGCTAATAACTCCCATTAAGGTTCCATCTACTGAAGGTCCCATAACCTCCCTCAAATTGCCACTAGCTGGAGACAATGTTCCCATGAGCCTGTGGGGACATTTCACATTGAAATGATGATACTCCATAAGGTTGATTTCATGAGGTAGTGTACACTCAATCATGTTTTATGAGAACAGAGACTATGTTATCATTATTAATAATGTTACCATCTGAGGCTCCACATGTATAAGATGTTTTGCACATATACTCTATCTTCACAAGAATGAAGGTGGTGGTTAGGGTAGATCCATATTATACATACCAATGGGTATGGGTATAGCCTAGCACATTGGTAAAGTGCTTGCTTAGAATGTGCAGGGTTCTATGTTCAATCTCCAACTTTGAATGAAAATAATAGGAAAAGACATTGTGGAAAGAAAGAGTACAGGGCTTGAAGCTGGAAGATAAGGTTAGAGTCTTGGCTTATTCACCAAGTCTGGCTACCTTGATGCAAACATTAACTGCCCAAACTTGAGTTTCTAAATCATTTAAGTGGAATTGCTGTTAAGTCTCACATCACCAGATGGTGGAAAGAGGGTGTGAATAGACCATGTTGGATTTTATTGTTAAAAGTGGCATCCAATGCTTACCAAAACATCCCAGTATTGGAGATCATCACACATCTGACTCTAGGCAAACCACAAAAATGTTCAAGGCCTGGCATGTAGTAGCCACCATTGACTACTCTGACCCTTTGTCAGGATTGAGTTTATAGTTTGGAGTTCTATGCTAAGTTTGGCCTCCCAATTTCTGTTATTAGGTCATTTCCCTGGGGGACAGTGAGCAGCAGCACATTTGGCTGACACTGAGGTTTGAGATGGGTGTGTTGTTGCAAACCCATTTAGTAGCTATTGTCTTTTTGTTTCTTCAGAAAAGGTCCAAGGTGGGCCAGGGTCCCCTTGAACTTACTGTGTAGCAATGGCTACTCTTGAAGTCTTCACCCTCCTGCCTCAGTCTCATGAGCTCTGGGATTTTAAGTATGCATCTGAATACCCATCTAGCCATTGAACTTTTAAACAATGAGAAGACTATCCAAACTGTGGTTTTAGGTTTCCATGCATTACTTTGGACCATAAATGGATTAATTTCCTAGAGCAGTTGACGGTATTTTCAAAAATATGTGATAAGGGGAAACATCATATTAGAAAATAGTAAAATCCCGAAATAATGAGAAAGCATGTTTAATATCAACAAGAATTTTGCAGTTCTTCAGTTACATTGGAAAGTGATGATGATCTGTGCACATACACAGTGTGTGTGTTTTGATTAGGCCTTCAGGTGGTTTCTAGCGTGAGGTTCTCTGTTTCCACATTTGCTATGCCTTTATTCAATGGCATCCAGAATGGTTTTACCAGGAGCATTGTAGACACTCCCTACGCTCTACTCATATTGTAGTTTCCTTCGTTTTCTTGTCTTCCTTATGTTAGAATCATTGGCTCATTTTTTTTTTTGCTTGTCAGAGACCCCATTATCCCCTTTCCTGTTGGAAAGGCTCTTTGGGATGTCAGAGGCCATAAGAACTTGGTTTCTTTCCCTTGGTGTGTGAGAACAGTCCAGCTTGGGATTGCTTCCAGGCATGACTTTCCCAAGAGGAACTTATTTTATGAGTCACTCAGATGTAACGATTAAAAAACCAAAGCCAACAAAGTGTGGGAAAAGACAACTTTTACTGATACATACATACATACGTATGTATGTGTGTGTGTGTGTGTTTATATACACATATGTTGTATGTATATAATCAGAGTTTTTGCCTGTGCTAAGCGAGAAGCTCCTGTTCTGGTGGCCCCCTGACCTCCCTCAAGTCAGCACATCTTCCAAGAGGTAATCACTGTGGCCTCTGGCTCTGTTCACTGATTTGGCTTGCCACTGAACTTGATATGAATTGTCACTGTTTAGTTTGCTCAACTGTCTAGTTTCCTTTGCCAAAAATCTGGGAGAATTCTTGCGGTATGGAGCAATAGTCTGTCTTTCTTGTTTCTGTATTGTTATCTTACTTTTCTAATTCCATTGTAACAAATGCTCATGAATTTGGTGCTTTAAAACAACACAGTAATTCTTTGTGAGCTCTTGTGTTCAGAAGTACAAAGTAAGCCTCACTGAGCTTCAATCCAGATGTTTCTAGGGTTTGCTCCTTTGGGACCTGCTAGTGGAGGAGAATCCATTTTCTTCTCTAGCTTCTAGTGGCTTCCTGTAGTCATCCCCTTGTGACCCCTCTGTCATCAAGGTACAGAAGTTCACTACCCACTAATGTTTCTCATAACCTTGGTGGTCATCAGAGCCTGTTGCTTCATTATGGGAACACTTGTGATTTCACTGAGGACCTAAATGGGTAATCTAAGTCATTCTCACCATCAAAGACTAGATGTTAATGAATATTCACATGCCAAGAAGATAGGGCTGTGGATATTTTGACAGGGGTGGGGGTGGGATGTCAGTTTCCATGCCCCCGTACTCACTGTGTAACTAGACTGTCCTTTACCTGTTCTAATGATGGATCTTCTGCTGTCTGCCAAGCATGGTAATGAACTGTGTTGTATTTCTTTGTGATTGCCCATGTTGCCCTGGTGCTGCCTGCTACAGATGAGCATAGAGAGTGAAAATGAGACTGTCCATCAATATACAGAATACAGCTTTTCCTGGATGCATACTGCATTGGACAAAAGGCCTTGATCAGACCACTGGAGTGACTTGTGTGGTCAGAAACCATTAGTATATGAGGGGATAAGTGGTAAATTTAAGTTCAACCACTGAACACCAGTGGAAAAATTAGTTTTCCAAAATGGTCCTACCAATGTATGTCTCCCCTGGCAGTGTGAATTCCAGATTTTTATGAAAATTAAGAACATAGCATATTTGGTCCTGGAAGGTTTTTTTTTTTTCTTCACAGAATTGAATTCACTGACAGCCCCCAATATAGGCCTTTTGTATACACTCTAGGATTTTCCACTGCATGTTTGTGTGGGCTCCTGAAAGATGCTGAGGGGGAAAGGGCTTCTTTTATCAAGTGAGTTATGGAGATTTGAGTCTTGCTGAGAGACTCACTCTGTGGGTAACATGTTAACAGTTCGAAGTCCCTTTGGCTTTCTCTATGCTTGCCTTAAGTCTTCCAAATAGATTTAACTTTGACTTAGCTTCATTACTTTGAGGTCTCAAACAAAAAAACAAACAAACAGAGTCCCAAGGAATAGCTTTGAGAACCCTAGCATAAATCATCACTCCAAGCGATCTCTGCTAAAAAGGTATTGAGAGTTGTCGTTTCTTTTAAGAGGAAAATCATTAGCTGCCTTTGAATGCTCTTTCTATAGTGCACCCCTGAGATGTAAAGGCTGTGATTAAATGGGTCAATTGTGCTTGTCTTTAGTCTTCCTTTACTAAAGTCTGTTCTTTGGGGGAAGCTAATTTGCATCATTGTATTCTTAAATTTTGCACCAAGGAGCACAATATACAGATACTTCCTATTAACTTGGAACAACATTAGTGAGACTCATCCAAACATGATCACCCTTAATGTAGTCTTTCTCTATATCTCTCTACCCATTCCATCACTCCTACCCCTTTTATTTCTCAAACAAATATGTAATGGTTGGAACGTTTGACTTCTTATCTCTTCTTTCTCTTGGATATGTATGTATATAAAAAATTCCTGGTGGAAACAGCCCACCTAGAAGCTACCCTGATCTCCTGTTTAATGTATTTGTATGGCAGATTGCCACTGGAAGTTAAACCTTTTTTCCTGAAGGGGGTGGGGGGTCCAGATACAAGGACAGTCAGAATAGCCTTGCAGTCTTGAGGAAGGAAATGGATATATTAATGTGGGAATTAATCTTTTTGCAAATCAAGTGACTTTTAGAAATAAAGTTGAAGGTGACTCTGTCAAGTTTGTCAACAAATACTAATGAAAATGTAAGATTTTAAGTAATCACTGGAATTAGAGGGGCAAAATATAAGGAGCACTAAGAATTAAATACTAGTCATATAACACTTTTGTGCCTGTCTACTTATTTATATGAGTAAGATTTTTTAATACCAAAAAAAGAAGAGGATTACTGTGGGAACATTCCTCATTCTAGTAGTAAAAACACCACCATGGATACTTGGGCCAATTAGAGAAAAGATAACATCCTTATTTAGCACATTGAAAAAAAACATACATTGCCAGAAAATTATGTTCCTACTTTAAGCTTTGATTATTACAAGGTCTGCTAAGTTGCATCGTATAAGAATTGTAGTGATACCTACATGCATGAGAAGTTCACAACACTAAGATCCACTTGACCATAGGAAATTAAGTTAATTTTTCTAACTTTTTATTGCAGAGAAGCCTGATAGCAGCATGATCAATAAAACCTCAGAGCATAAAATTATTACGTTAGGGTAAAAGACTGCAGTGGAAATGGACTGGAAGTACACATTTGAGGAGGTACTTGAAAATAAGGGGAAGAAAAGGTTGTTCATGTATTTTTAAATATGGATCTTAGGTACGAAGTCACTGTGATATTTAAATAACAATGGGCACGTTTAAAAGCTTGAGTAGAAGCAGTTTCGTTTCGTTTAAAATGTCATTATTTACACGGTGACAGAACCCAGGTTCCACACCACTATTTACACCTAAGATATACAGCTTCAGATATTAGACTAGAACTTCATTAGGGTAGAGCTGGTATTCGTAATTCTTTGGGTGAGGCAAACACCTCTGTACATCAGTCTTTGGGGCTTGCTCATGTCCTCTCTCCTTCAGTTTTGGGCCATCACCTTGATGTCATTAATCAGAGCAGAAGAGTAGCATGATTAGAATGCATGCCACTTGTATTGGTTGTATTGTGTTTTGAGGCCATTCAAAATAAGCCAGTTCCCTGTCAACAAACGTTTGGTCTTAGTGTAGCAGATGTATGCCACAAATGAAGAGGACAGCATTACCCCTCCAGGAGAGCTGCCTGTAGGCTGTACCCTGACAGGAGTGCTAACTCTGAGGGAAACAGAGGTTTCCAGAGCTCATGAGGCCCCTGAAGAGAAGGACTCCTCCTGGATCCACTTGGACTCAAAGGCTTAGGCTGTTACAGACTATAGAGCCAGGCACTCGGCGTCTTCTCTGCGTCCTGGGTTTGGAAGCTTGAGAGAAAGAATTCACTGCTGTACAAATGACTGACACTCAAATGGAGAGAAAGCCTCTTCCTATACTTTGGGAGGGCGTGTGTGTGTGTGTGTGTGTGTGTGTGTGTGTGTTGCTTGCTTCCTGCTATAGTTGTTCAAATGTTTCTTTAGATGATTTTCTTACCTAGGACAAAATGGATATTTTAATATCTCACAGTAGCAGTGGATGCTAACATTCAGGAAGCAAAGTCTCCTTTGGCTGCTTTTAGTTTTGAGTCTATTCTAGTGATTTGTGAGTGAGTAGCATATCTGATGTATTAATTTTGACACATGGTTACACCCACTGCAGCCTCAGCCATATAGTCTCTTGGGATTACAAAAGCAGAGAGCTAAATTTCCCAACTTGGAAAGCAGCCTTCAGAAACGAATTTCTCTCTCCACTCTGAGTGACTGTGCTATGTTTTCCCTGGGGAGCTTGTGAGGCATTTAATAGATCTTCCTAGTGCTCCAGTCTGACGTGTCCCCCTGCCTGGGCCTCGGTTTAGTGCTGCGGAGGCTAATATCTCTCTTGTGTTCGTGTTTATCTAATGGTCCTGGAAGGTTCTCTCTGTCTACTATGGTTTGAATCCTCAGATTTTCCTTTGTCAGTCATTCCTGGTTGAGCAGGGTGCTGTTGCTTAACTGTTGCCTGAGGGAAGCCAGGAAGCCATGAGACTGTGTGTGCAGGCGTGGTTCCCACCACCTCCCCACAGCTGTTCTCCTCCTCTGTCCCTGAGCCCTTCCTGGGACATAAGGGACTACATTTCAGCTGGGACAGTGTTTTGTTGCTCTTGGCCATTGCACAGTAGCTCACATCCTGTATGGCTTTTAAAAGTCCTTTTAAAGACCTTTTCAGAATCTGTGGGTTTATGTGATGTGAGAAACACACGGGCTACATACATTTAAAAATCAGAAAACCTGGTGAAGAAGCTGTAGGAGAAAGATGAACATATTTTGAAGGATCAGCCTTTTAAAACCCTGTCTGTAGCTTGCCTTTAAGTTCCCATTGTTACATTCTTGTGTTCTCATAGATTTCAAGGTCACTACCAAGGTCGTTAAACCAGGTTCCTGTTCTCTCACCCATCTCCTGCATTTTCTTAGTTGATTACTCTTGCTCTCTTTTATTTTTCTTATTAAAACAATATCACACTATGTCACCCAGCCTGACCTTTAACTTAGGATCCCTCTTCCTCAACTTCATATGTTGGCATAACAGACATATGCCACCATGTCTGACCGCATAGTAGTGACCTCAGTAGTGTTAACTTAGCCTGGGGCCTCATTAGGACCTGGGACCAGTTTGGGTACATAGTCAGTACCAAGGCATAAGAGTATGATTGGCATTATGTGAGGAGGGGTGCTCTTTCATGACTGCTCACTTGACATGGTTATATGAAACCATCATTGCTATTCTGTCTTCTAGCGAGTGCTTCTCTAAGAAAGGACCTAAAAACTTGACAGACTACCTCTATGCCAGAGTTGTTCAGCATTTACAAATAATAACATTAATTGTTTTGCAAAATATTTGACTGTGGGATTTTGGCTAATTCTAAATCTTGTTAAATTTGTCTGAATATGCCACCCCTGGTGTTTTAGTTTCATTTATGTGGCTGTTATACACTGGCAGAATTCACCTTAGGGAAGAAAGTGGTCGTCTGACTTACAATTCCAGGCTACAGTCCATCATAAGAGGGATGTCACAGTGGGAGGAGCTGACGAAACTCATCCCATCCATAATCAAGAGCAGAAGGAAATGGGTGCATCATGCTTGCTTGCTTGCTTGTGCTCAACTGAATTATTCCACTTTTACAAAGTTCAAGACCCTATGCCTAAGTGATGGTGCTACCCACCCATTGCATTAAAACAATCATCCATAGACATGCTCACAGGTGAACCCAATGTAGATAATTTTTCATTGAGACTGTCTTCCTAGGTGATTCTAGGTTGTGTCAAGTTAACAATGCTCACCATCACAATTGGTCTTCCTCAACAATACCCTCTGTTGAGGTCTTGTTTCTCTTTGTTACTCTCTGTGCTGTATAGTTTCTCTTCTGTGCTTCTTGCTTGACTTCCAGTCCTGTTTTTCAGTGCTTCTTGGGATTTCAAATTAAAAACCTGACATGATTCTCAATAATGTCTGCATGTGCTTAACTGCCTTGACTTCAGTCTTTTGCTGTTTATCACCAGTGGAGTTACAGTAGCTGATATTGAAGGGGAAGTAAGAGGCCTTTAAAATGTAGAAGGGTTGGGCGAGTAATGGAGATGAGCTGCTTCTGGTGACAGTATTCCTGGGAGACAGGAACAAAGGTACTCAATCCGGATGTGGAGACAATAACAGACGAAACACCAGTTACAAGTCCCAGCAAAAGTCCAACCAGGTGAACAAAGAGTTTTATTGGGATTGCTTGCAGCTATATTGGTAAGGAGTTCTATACAGGGGTGGGAATGACTCAGACAGCCACGTCACCAAAGATCACCCCAGCATGGGGTGGAGCACACATCACAGTTTGCAGCCACCTGACAGGTTGGATACTGTCCTTTTCTGGCGGCTGAGCTTGTCTGAGAATCTTCAAGGCTGTTAGTGTATCCTCCTTCGAAGCAGCTGGGTTTCTCTGCAAGTCTTTGCAGGTTGGCTGGTCTGAGAGTGATTCTCAACAGTCACTAATTACCTATTCTAGGGGAAGGAGGTGCCTAGTGAATCTGGTCAGTTTCAGGAGCTTCCTGGAGCTATTATGAGTTGTTGGTTTCCTTTCTTAATGAGTCTCCCTGCAGGATGTATTATTTCAATCTGAGAGGAAACTGCTATATACAGTAGCTTCATGTATTGAGGAATTATTTCCCTTTAGGAAAATGAAGAATTCAACTGCAGTTGACAGTATGGACTTGCCTTATGTGGAATAACTACCTCTGGAAACTACTGCCTAGGACATTTACATTGTGGGAGCTGTCCAGCTCCTCATACCTTCTCAACATAAGCTGAACCCTCTGAGACCATGAGCTAAAATAAACCTTTACTCCATTGAGCTGTTTTGCCTTGGCATTTTACCAATAAAAAACTGATCTACACACCCAGGATTTAGCTAAGTCTTTTTGGAAAGCAACTAGTTTGTTTCCAGTGAGTCCTCACTGGGTAGGAAAAGCATGGGAAAAATAAAGCTGGGTGGGGGGAGTTTAAAAAGTTGCCATTTCTTCTCAGAGCTGAAGATGTTCTAATTTTTAAACTGACAGTTAAGTGGGAACTAACAACAAATGTTTTTATAGGTTATTCACTGCCCCCCCTCCAAAAAAAAAAAACTGTTCTCAAAGTGAAATGAAGTCTTCTTCCTCACTGTTTCCTCTTTGTATGGTATATTTTCTTGACCCTATTGAAATTGGAGCAAACACCAAGACATGCTAATATAGTTAACATGCAGCCAGACTAGAATTTTCTTCTTACAGCTTTTGGTGCTATACTTCTAGAAAGATATATAATCAACTTGCCTGAATTTACACTCTAGAATTTTCCGGATGTGTCATGTCATTATGCCATCATCTTCCTTGAGAACTGGAATCACTACTTCTACAGAACTAAATACCCATAGTAGGAGTAAATAATCTTGTTTGAATGTAATCATAGTTATAATGCAAGAGCTAACACTTGGGCACTTTGAAATTACTTTTTATCCTTCTTTATAGCATGTATGTTTGTGGGGTGGGGGGAGTGTGTCACAGGACAGCATGAAGGTATTAGTTTTTTCCTTCACCATATGAGCTGCATGCATGGACTGAACTCAGGTTGTCAGGCTTGGTAGCAAGTGCCTTTATTCGTTGAGCCATCTAGCCTGCATCCAGCGAGCTCCTTTTCTGTGTTTCTCTGGTACAGGATTTTTGAGAAATATGATCTCAGATGTTTGTTATATGAATTTGTCAAATTTGGTTTTTTTATCAATAATGATTAACTTTTTTCAAATGCAAATTTGACATCCATGCAATTCCATTTTACTGCATGTGATTTGGCCATTGTTCTAATATATATATATATTATATATATATATATATATATATATATATTCTTCTTATATATATATGATTCATATTTCTTGTGATCTTTTTTCAAGCTGTGATATTATAAATATCCTGCATTATACAAAGGGAAATGACAAATTCTTTAGTTTTTCTATACCTTGTAAAAATTTAAAAAATACTTATTGTTTGAGAATTTCATATGCATTTACATTTTGATCAGTTTACCCCTACTCCCTCTGCAAACTCCATTAGCCCCTCCCACCCACTTCCAACATCATGGACCCTATTTTAAAGCTTTGAGCTCACTTAGTGCTGCCAAATGTGTGCATGGAGTAGGGTTACCTGCTGGAATGTGGGCAGCCTATCAGGGGCTACATTCTAAATAAGAACCTGACTCCTCCCATATTTTAAAACAACATGATAATTCTCCACTTCAAGATTTCAGGTCTTGTTAGGCAGCATATTATTATTGAGATTCCATGGGTGCAGCTTCACTGTCCTATATGGAAGGTCATTGACAACATTATATTTATTGTTAACATTGTATTTACTTAAATATTCAGAGCCTACTTGAGTCACTTTTGATCATTTGTATTTTCTCACAACTCATTTCTCTCCTCCAAGGTTTAATAACTTAGTTTGCAACATGGTATGTATTCCTTTGTCCATGTGTTAAGTCTCCTTTGTTTCACCGACTCTATTCATTTTCTTATTTCTGACATTGTGAAATTCTCTTTTCTCTCTTTAATGAGCTTTGCAAGAGATTTGCGTAGTTTATTGATCTTTTCCAGGAACAGCTGTTCTCCTGTTTATAGTCTAATCCTTAAATTTCTTTTATCTTTTTAATGATTCTTTTGCTTCTCTTAAGTTTTTTGGCAATGGTTCTTTTTTCAGTCTGTTAAGGAGAATAACTTAACTTTTCCTTATTTAACAATTTTAAGGTGACTAAAAACACCTTATTTACCTTTCTGTATGTGTATGTGCATCTGTGTGTGTGTGTGTGTGTGTGTGTGTGTGTGTGTGTGTGTGTGCGCGTGCGTGCACACACATCTGTGTTTGTGGGGAATGTGTAGAGGTCAGAGGTCAAATTCAGGTGTGGTTTCTCAGGAGTAGTATGGAAGCTCACAAAGTGAGGTCAGCTAGCCAGCAAACCCCAGGGTCCACCTGTTTTCTTCTTCCCAGCATTGGGATTACAAGCCTACACCACTGTGGTTTCTTTATGGAGCTTCTGAGGAATACGCTGATAGCCTTATGCTCATGGAGCAAATCGTTACTGACTGAGCCATCTCCTCACTGCTCCTTATTTACCCCTTTCCATTTTATTAACATTTATTAATTATACAATGCAATGGGTGGCATTATGATACTTCACACATGTATGCAATATACTTTGATCATTTGCATCCTCTATTAATTTCTGTCTCCCATTCTCCTTCCTCTACCTTCAAAACCTATTTACATTTTCATATATTATCTCCATTGTTTTCTTTTTTCTTTGTTATTGTTGCATGTATATATGCATGTATAAATACAACCTGCTAAGCCCATTTAGTGTTGTTCCTATGTATATGATTTTAGGGCTGACCATTTGGTATTGGATAACTAAATATGGGGCTCATCCCTGGGAAAGATCGATTCTCCCTCCCCCAGCAGTCATTAATTTCCTGGAGCTCTTCATCTGCCAGTGGGGCCTTGTGAGATCCCCTGCCCCATTCACGAGCATCTCAACTGGTATTGTCATTGTTAAGGTCTTGTTTAGGTGGCCATTTTGTTTGTATTTCATGGCCACAGCTTCCATGTCCTATATAGAAGACACTGTCACAGCAGATGCTACGATCTTCCAGCCCTTACCTTTCTGTGATGGTCCCCAAGCCTCAGCTGTATGGATTGTGTTGTAGATGTATCCATTGGGGCTGGCCACTCCTCTGGCAGTAATACTCTGCATTTTGACTGGATTTGGCTTTCTGTTAGGGCAGTGGTTCTCACCCTTCCTAATGCGACTCTTTAATACAGTTCCTCATGTTGTGGTGACCCCCTGCCATAAAATTATTTTTGTTGCTACTTCATAACTGTAATTTTGCTACTGTTATGAATCATAAATATCTGTGTTTTCCTATGGTCTTAGGTGACCCCTGTGAAAGGTTTGTTTGATGCTCCCACCCAAGGGGTCTTTCAAGTCCAAGCTTTAAGTCTTTTGTCCTCTTTCTCCATAGAGACTATTTTGTCAAACCTGGGCTGACCTGCCTCTAGTGGCCACTGAACTATGAAAGTTCTCAGATAAAATCTTACATGACACAGTTGGTGCTGGCCCTTTTATCCTGTGTGGCTCTCCCCCAGCCTGAGGAAATCTCAAACTCCTGCCTGGTGTCTTCCTACCTTACCCTGTGCTTATTCTCACCTTCATCTGCTGATTTCTCCTCTTCCCTCTTAATCTCTAAATGCTGGCAAGGCCTGCATTTTGACTCTAGTCTTGTATACCTCCACCCATCCTTTGTGAATTCATCTGGTAAAATGGTCATACCTACTTACACCTGGACTTCAAGTTTATATCTTTAGCCTTGACTTCTCCAAGACTCCAGGCATCCGCATACAACTATTTCCTCAATAGTTTTTGCTTGAATGCCTCAGAGGTACCTCCAACTCAGTGTCCTGATCTGAACTTCTCAGTCACCTCCTGGTGCTGCTCTACTGGTCTCTTCTACTCCAGTGGCAGCTGCTTCCTTTGTCCAGTTTCTCAGACAATGTTGAAATAATCTTTGGCAGTCCTTTTTTGTTTCATATCCAAGCCATTACGCAATTCTCTTGTTTCTTTACCACCTCCCCCCAGTACAGCCAGAATCTGGTGACTGTTACTGCTATGGTTTAAATCACATCTACCTTTAAGTGAAAGTATAGGTTGAGTTTTTCATCCAACATGCCCGGATCTATACTAGTCAAGGTTCTATACAGGAATAGAACCAACAATTATGAAAAGAGATTTGCTTAATTGGCTTATGTGATGGGGACTGGGAAGTCCAACAATGGCTGTCTGTAAGCTAGAGAGGCAGAGAATCTGGTAATTTCTCAGTTTAAGAAACTGACAGCCTCAGTTCCTGGGAGATCAATGATGTCTTTCTAGTCCCAGTTTGAGTGTACCTCCTTCCCCCAAAAAATATTCCTGGAGAGTTGGTGTTGTAATATTTCACTGCAGGATGGAAGGAAGCAGAGTCTGATATCTGTAGATAATGGCCAGCCACAACAACAGATGCAACTATTAGGGAGAACAGAGCTTACAGATGCTGGCTTTCCTCTCTCCCACTCTTATTCCATTCAGGCTGGAGCCTGTTGGATGGTGCTCCTTATCAAGGAGAGCCTTGTTTCATTGGCTCTCCCATATTTTAATACTCCCTGTGCTTTAGTAGTCCCCTAAGTGTCTCTCAGTTCAGTAAAGCTCACAATCAAGACCATAACTATGTTGCTTTGCGATTTTGGGAAATTTGCATATATAACAAGATATTTGCATAAGGAGACACAGATTGTTTTGTGAGAGTCATACAACCTACAGGTAATGTTAAACAATATTTTTAGTGGACTTTGGTTTGACTGTGATCTGTTATGTAAGGCCAAGGGTGGAACTTTCAACTTGTGCTTTGTCACTACTTAAAAAGATAAGGCTTTTGCCACAATTGGGATTAGTCATCCTATACTGTTGTAGTATCTTCCCAATCCCATGGCACCCAGTGAGAGCCAATGCCCTCACACAAAGCTTGTTTCTCAGACATGACTGAACTCCTTTTTTCCCTCCTTCACTCTACTCCAGCCAGGCCTTTCCTCCTTTTTGATATGCTGGGATGTGGTGCCTCCTGCATGTCTGAAATCTCTTCTATGGACTCATTCCTAGACATCCAAGAGTTTAATTCCCTCAGCCATTCTGAGACTTCATTGGATATCGTGTTCTCCTGGGCCTTACATGGACCAACTGACACACTAGCCTCTCTTTAATACCCAGGCCCATTTTCCTGGGTCTAGGTGGTTTTTTGGTTTGTGTGTTTGTATGTTTTTCTTAATTGTCTATAAAATTATAAGATTTAGTAATTTGTTCATTGTCTGCCTCCTTCATTAGAATGTAAATCCCAGGAATGTCTGGGAGCAGGGATCTTTGACTCTCTTTGTTGTTGTTGTTTTGTTTTTAAGCCAGTATTTCCTAAGCATGAAGACTGGTACTTGACAGTTCCAGTAGAGGGGACTCAATGAATATGTGTCAAATAAATGAGTGAATTAAGGCCCTGGATTTGTTGTGGGAAATACTGGTTGCAGCTCATAAAATTTGATGTTCAGCATCCTCATTGTGCTTGACTTCTAACTAGCTTTCTGGGATTAGTAGGATCTCAGAGTGAATACAGATGACCATTTAGGGAGGCACTCATCATTACTTAGGGAGGGAGAAGCCTTGTGGGAAGCAGTACCCAGTTCAGCATCTCAGGCAGAGAATGGGACAGCTGCCAAATATGTAGTTAGAAAGGGTTGTGTCTGAATCAGAGCAGTGGTGGAATTATGGTGCAACTTTCTACCATCTACAATGAAGTCTGCTAATAAGGTAGAGCAGGGGTGAGTTGTGAGTAGGTCATGGCTGTTTTTCTTTTCCTTTCTCTTCATCCATTTTCCTCTTTCCCCATTGGGGACACACACACACACACACACTACTCGCCCCAGAAAGGAAACACACACATACTAAAGTCACAGCTGCATCAAAGACCAACTTAGGAATGTGGGTGAGTTTGACTTCCAGAGCAGGGATGACTTGAATGCAGATGCAGCATGAGAAAAACCCACCCCAGCATGGGGACTATTCACAAATGCTTCAAACACTTGGGGCTCTCTGCACAGGGTGAAGGTGGCTCTCTAGTTTGATGAGAAATCTCCTTTCTCTGCACCTTTTGGGATCAGTCTTCCAAGCTTTCACTTTCCCAGGCCCCTTTACCTCCTGTGTCTTTTGATCTTCCTCCATTCTGGGGCAAATGCTTCATTTCCAAGGAAACTGCTATATAACAGGCCTAAAATGTGATGTAATCTAGGGTGATCTTCAACTTTTGATTTTTCTGCCTTCATCTTCCAAGTGCTGGGATTGCAGGCATATACTACCATGCCTGTATTAGGTGGTACTGAAAATCAAACTTAAGACAAACACGGAGCTATGTTCCCAGCTCCTGTGGGTATGTTTTTGCCTTTTCATCATATTAGACATTTTTGAAATCCTAGCAGGAACTTCTGTTTTCAGCAGCCTTGGCTTTGGGATGTATAATAATATGAACATTCTCTTCTTCCTAAATAATGAGAAATTGGGGAGAAGAGCACCAAGAACTTAAGTAGATAGCATTAAAAACATCAGAACTCTACTAGTTTATTTTTTTCATTTTTATAGTGCTGGAGATGAAAGTTAGGGCTTTCTGCATGGTAAGTAAGAATTCTGTCATTGAGCTATGTCCCCTAACCCAAGAGACACAATTTATGATGTGAGTTTTGGGAAGTTCTATTCAGAATAAAGGTTGTTTGTGTATATGCCTGCACCTATGAACACATGCAGAGGCCAGAGAAGAGTGTCCTTTATCATCCGTGCCTTATTCGTTTGAGCTAGGGTCTCTTCCTGAACTTAGAGCTTGCATTTTTAGGTGGCTGACAAGCCCTAGACATCTTCCTATCTGCTGTTCTCCTCAGTGCTGTGGTTATAGGCCTGTGCAAAACCATCCTTATCTTGTTATGCTGGGATCTGAATTCTAGCCCCCAATGGTTGCAGTACATAATAAATGTTCTTATTCCCTGTGCTCCCCCCCAACTCCCCACCCTTCATGCCTCCTCACCCCACCCCTAAAAACCTTGTTACTTTTTAATCTTTGCATATTGTTTTTCTCATTTAACCAGGGCATTTAAGAGGAAGTAATACAATTTACTATGCCTCATGAAGCCGACTTCTTCGACAAAGTCCTCCCTTCTTTCCTTTTAATGGAAATATTTTAGAAAGAACATTTGGTAATGGTGAAACTTCAAGTATGCAAATTCTCCCCAAAGCAGTCACGTCCCCACACCCCACCCCTGTTGCCAATACATGGCTTGGTTATTTCTGGGCATGGTGGGATGAAAGGAAATAGGAGAGAGATTATGAAAGTTTGACTCAAAGATATAAAATATAAAATATGTCACTTCTGGGCAGTTGTTTTATTTTCCAGCAAATGCAGAGCTTATGCATTTCCCAGGTTGGCCAGTAACATGTTAACAGTAACTTTCTAGACTGGTAGAGGAAATACCCCTGTTTCCTTCATTCTTACTGCTTTTGTAAGTTATACCAATGTTGAATTCTTGATACTTTGGGTGCAAGGTATTGATTTTAAATATACCTACAAGGCATGATGCACAGAAGCAAGATTTTTTTGTATTGGTATGTCAACACTGGTTAACCCAAATTACTGTGAGGTCAAATGTCAATTCAAAACACACTAAGGAAATTGTTCAGGAGAAATGTGGTTGCCAGTGGGGCACTCCAGAGTTAATTCTGTTTTTTTTTTCTTTATCTAGTTGTAGAAGAGTGAGTTTGTGCTTTATGAAATGTAGACCCCCTTCACCTAATGTGAAAATGGCAACAGAGGGAGGTCAGGTATCTAGGGTGATTTTTAAGCTATTTTGAATAAAAACACTTGCTAGTTTACGTGTTTAAGTGTGAGATCCCACTGTAGACCACCCCTGTCTATCTCTTCAGAAGTTTCATTCTTCTCTGAGGATTTTATAAAATCTTCTCTGAGGATTTTATAACAACACTGTTAGTTGTTCACCTAACAATGCCTTTTTCTTGCTGCAATATTGTGCTGTTTAGAAAAAAAACAACACCAATTTCTTTTTATAATAGTTTTCTGATTATATGATTTCTCTGGTTTTATAGTTTTATTTTGCACCAGTTTTATTTGAAGGACAAAAGGGTGTGCTTTTTATTATAATGTCTATATAAGTCTTTTGTTTGCTCACAGGAAACTTAAAAAAGGGTGTGACATTTATTTTTCAGTTGCAAGTAGGATTCACAGATTTGCATTTGGGGAGAAATTACTTAAGTACATGTGTGAGATTTGGTTTTAAACTTCAAGAGCATATGCATATTTTATCATTCTCCTTATAGTCTTAATTTGATTTTTTAAATGGTTATACATATTTGATGTGCTCATGGCTTATTGTTAAGCAAAACCTTTCTTCACCCTAATAATGAAGATGCTTGATCTCTCATATACTTGAACTGTCTTTGGTTTATGGGCGTAGAATCATCAAAAATTGAATGCTGAAAAATATAGATGTTAAAAGCTCTTACCTTTTACACCTTCATGCCAAGAAAGAATTTTTCAAAAGAATGGTATTTAATTTAGAATTTTCTTAGGGGGAGGAATAGAGAGGAGAATAGCAGGATACAGGTCATATGAAGGGGGAATAGAAAACAATGGGAGGGGGACTTTAATTAGGGAGGAAGGAGAGAGCCCAGTACAGGAGAAGGGAGTAGGGAAAAATTGCATCAAGGATGTTTGATAAAGACTCAAGGAATCACATTGTTTTATATTTACCTGAAAATATACATGTACGTGTGTGTGTGTGTGTGTGTGTGTGTGTGTGTAGGTTTTATGAACTTGAGTTGGCAGTGCTCCCACAAGAGCCATAAACTAACAAAACCTCGGTACCAGGCATGATTATCCTCTGTTTGTGTCAGGCCAGGGTTGTCCAAGTGATTCTGCAAACAATATAGACCATTGCCCTTGGTTGCCTCTCAGAGGGCGAAGGTTAAGTCTCTATTGGTACCTCATGCTTCAGACACAGGACTCAGACGATTATAGCCGAATCTGATGTCAAAGTCTAGTCTCCTTCCTGCAGTCTGCCTTTACAGTACCAGAAAGTACTGTGCGAGCTGCCCAGCTAGGGAAGCAATCAGTAGTCTTATTTAGGTGTGAACAATGACCAGCACGGCAAGATAATCTCTAAAGGTGTGATAGTGACACTGATATCTCGGCAGTAGCCACCAGCTGTTAGATGGACTCAAGGCTCACTTAACAGCAGGGAAGTCATGCCTGGTACTAGAAACCAAGCTGACTTCCTGGGACTAGTAAGGTCATGGATCTTTTAAAAAAGAACCTACTGCCACCACTTTACTGACCAATGTAAGTCCTAAACTCCATTCTTATCCCCCAAGGTGAGTGCACCTCTCACCCTTTATCAAAGACACCTCCTTTACAGTAAATGGAGATCATTACAGAAAACCACAACTAGTCATAAAAGAAATCAGTGGATTGTGGTAAGCTCAACCCCAACTGATACAACTACAACTATAACTCTGTCACCCAAGGCTCAGGAAACATTGAAGGAGAGGGGACAGAAAGATTGCAAGACTACAAGACTGGGAAGTCTGCTGTGATTTTTTGTCCCCTAGAAATGTCAGGGAAGCCGATCCCATGATACTTTAACAATATGGCTGTCTGAACAAGAACTGAGCAAACACAACAGCAGTAGACATGCTTATGTAAAAAGAGTAAAATCTCACAGGGCCTCACCCCTAGACAGAGAACTTCGGGCAACTAATGACTTCTGGAAAAGAGAGAATTAGCCTCTCCCAGGAATGGCCCCCTAATTGGTTATGCAATTCCAGTGGTCAGTCCAGAAATAAGTGGCTCACTCTATTTATATTTATATTTACATTTATATTGCATTGACATATTTGTGAATATACATCTAACAATAATCAAAGAAGAAGAGTATCAATTTGAGAGGGAGTAGCGGGTATGAGAGGGGTAGGGAGGAAAGTGTGAAGTGATATATCTATTATTTGTTGAAAATTTGAAAATTTTTCAATAAATAATAAAAAATTAGATCATTAATCCGTGCCATAGGTAAGGTGACTCCTAGAATGCCTGCTTTAGTTTTAAGTTACATGATTTAAATTACAGCACTATATTATTCTACCCAAAGGACAAGAATATGAGATGAAAACTTGTATTTATCACATTGCTTCAATTTTTATTTTTTAAAAAAGGCAGACATTAACTGCATACTAACTAAACAGTAAGCACCATGACAAGTGCTACAGACTCAGAGTTGAATTAATACTGACCTTTGATTGTAATAATATTTGATCATTTATTCATTAAGGAAATATTTTTTAGTTCCTCTCATGTGCTAGTCAGATATAGTTGTAGTAAAACTGACAGAAATTAACCTAACATTGTTTTTTTAAGAATATTCATTATTGTAGATTTTATTTATTTATTATGTATGCAGTGTTCTGTCTGCATGTGTACCTGCGGGGCAGAAGAGGGCACCATATCTCATTACAGATGTTTGTGAACCACTATGTGGGTTCTGGGAATTGAACTCAGGACCCCTGGAAGAACAGCCAGTGCTCTTAACCTCTCAGCCATTTCTCTAGCCCTAACCTAACATTCTTAATTGTGGAGAAAGTTAAAAATGAGCTCGCACATGCGTGCGCACCCCCACCCCCCACACCTAAATATATAAATACAAGCTGCAGTTATGAATATTATTTTAGGGATGACCAATTGGTATTGGATAGCCAATTAGTGGGCTTTTCCCCAGCGATGACTGTTTCTCCCATTTAGCTTTATTTGTCTGTAGTTCTTTCCTGTGGTTGGGGTGTTCTCCACATTATCATGTCTGTTGGTATTGTCTTTATTTTCACCTTGTTTATACAGGGAAGTTTCATCTGGAACAGGAAGAATGAGGTGAAATCTGAAGACCTGGAATGTCATTTCAGTTGGGCAGTGGTGGGGGCAGGTCTGCGTTTAGAATATATCATTCTGGCAAAGGGGAGTATGCCATATAACAGAGGCTGACTCCAGGCTGTGAGACATCTTGACATTCCTAGAATTTGCTGTGCACAGGGAAGTGTCAGAGAGACCTGTAAAGCACATTCAGTAGAACCTGCTTGTATAGGAGGCTGGAAGAGGTGAGGGGTCAAGTAGCTTGTAGCCTGTAGTATATATATATATATATATATATATATATATATATATATATATATATAATTTTACACTTGTTATAAAGCAGCTTAATTCAGCACTATTTTACTGCTAGGTGTTGCACACTCATACTTTCTTCTGCATGCTGTTTCAGTTTCTTTTAAATGTTGGCATTGACTCACCAAATTCCTTTCCACATGGTGGAAAACACCTGGTAGGCCTCTTTGTTGTACTTCAACGGGTGAGATGTCACCTCCCCCTGGAGTTTCTCTGTGGTCAGTCACCAGACACTGTACATCCAGTGGAGGGGAGAAGAGAAGGGCAGGGCACAATGTCAATTCCAGATTCAGTGCATGGTAGAAATGTTTATGTGAGGAAATATTGTGCTGACTGTGTAAGCCATCCTATTTCCTCTATAATACAGTGAAAACAGTATCATGAAAGAGATGCACACAGCACATGTCCCAGCCAGCTGCCTAGAGACTGTCTCTGCCCAGAGGTGGTTAGTTGTGCTGGAAACAGATTTGCGTTGACTTGTTGCAAGGGGCAGGAAGAGGGTCCTGTTTTTTCTTCTTTGTCTTCTTTTGTTTACTAAAATATACCCTCACACACACACCCCAAATACAGAATGGCAGGTTTCAGGTGCTAGAAAAGCCTTGATGCCATGAGTCCAGAGCAAATTATCCAAACTAGTGACTTTGTGATATTCCCAACTGCTGTTAACTTTCTATTTCTCACATGGGCACTCTTTTTAGAGTTGCCTGTGGGAGGCTGCATGACAGGATACTGCCTATGGCTTTGGTGTTTGCCTGTGTGGACTAGTTGGGACCATGATGGAAACCATTGTTGGTTTTCTCAAAGTAAATGACTTAGTATTTTTCTGGAGCTGATGCCGTCTGCTTGGTCTGGTTCTTTCATGGTGGACTGCGTTATGTGTACTAAGTACAAAGTCTAAGTGATGTCTACGATGACTTTCTTTGTGTTGCTGAATTACTGACATCAGGTCTCTTTGTTTCCTTTTATTTAGCAGTAGGCGGGATGTAGCAACTTTCTGAGTCTCAGATATAGAAGGAACTAAAATTAAAGTTCCTTTCTCGGTGTGTGCTGGGATTTTTCACAGAGTAGACATTTCCATGAGAAATAAAGCAGCGTTTGAGGTGAAGAGGGAATATGTTACAGTACATCCAAGTTGAGACAGCTCTGTGGGTGGCTTCCAAGGGACATCAGTTCCCTGTAATAACACATGAATCTGCTTACAGTGAGCAGAACTGCTCGGTAA
This sequence comes from Cricetulus griseus, assembly GCF_003668045.3. NCBI lineage: Eukaryota > Metazoa > Chordata > Mammalia > Rodentia > Cricetidae > Cricetulus > Cricetulus griseus. Next base: position 321,509,677 of record NC_048595.1, on the reverse strand, counting down.
TGCTGACTTTATGCCTCTTCCATGATAATTAAGTAGAAAAATCTTGACTCATTTAGCTTATTTTTGCTATTGTTGTTTTCACGGTGGGTTTCCAGTGCATTTCAGATGACTAAATTTGGTGTTGTGACCATGAAAAAAAATTTTGAATCATGGGAAAAAAATCCTAATTGTACAGGGCTGGTTCTTTTAGAACAGTGGGCATTTAAAGGTAATTTTTTGAAAAAAGTCTATGGAACTGGGCACAAACATAGGCTATTTCCATCAGGAAAATTTTATTGAGACACATTTTCCCACTCATGCTCATGTAAAATGTAGGAGACAAGATGATGTGACATTGTTTTTCCTTTGGAAGAGTATGCCAAATGCTTCTTTGTGAAACTGGTGATGTCTTCCTTTTCTCTCCAGTAAGCTCCAGTAAGTGGCAAATATAACTTCCAAAGATCGATCCCTTCTAGATAGATCCAGTGGAAGGAGAATGAGGAGGAGAATCTTTGTTCCCTTTGTTCCCCAGAGAGCATCACTGGTTTGGAAGTTCCTACTCTTTTCTAGTTTCAAGGAAGTTAGTCGAATAAAAACTCAAAATATTTAGCTCTTTTGGCAGGGGGGAGAGGGAGAGAGAGAGATGGCACAGCATTTAATTTGATCCATTTACAAGGAAAGGCTAGGGTAGGTGTATGTTTTATTCCAGTGAGTGCAATGATTGTACAATTAGGGGTATTTAGATATGGATTTTGCCCTATAGTCAGTAGGAATCCTATGGCTTTTATTGATGCTGAGCTTTGAAGCAGGGCTCTCTGATAAATGGTGGACTGTTGGAAGCTCTGGGTGTTCCAGAAGCTTGTGTATGTGTAATGTGGACATTTGAAGAACAAATGAGTATTTGAAGGGATTTCACCAAGCCAAATGAAAGATGTGATGGTCTTGATTAGCTCTATTCTTTAAAAAATCCTATGTATTTCAACAGTTGGGGGACAAGCTTCTTTCTCTTCCACTGCTCTGCATGCCCAAGCATTTGGTGTGACTGCCACATTTTTTTGCATAATGGAATGTATATTAACTATGCAACCCTTTCACAGAACAGTGTTTTAATCATTCTCTATTGATTTATACATCACTTCAGTGTTGCATATTGAAGGCCTCTTATTCTAAGTCTGCCTTACCCAGACTCTCATCCTGTCTCCCTGACTTGCATAATGTTCTGGGACTCCCTTAATTCCCCTCACCCCCATGGGAAGCAGTGATGATTAGGAAACCACAAAAGGTCAGACACAATGCTGCCTTCTCTCTGCTTTCTGGGGTGCAAAGAAGAAATTAATGGGCTTAGAGAAATATTGTCATTGTCCATAACTGATAATAGGTATCAGAAGTAAGTTAAAATTAATAAATTCTGGGCTTTGGCATGAATGTGAATGATTTATTGCAAGCTGGGGATGCCAAGAGAATGCTTTGCATTAGGGAAGGAGAAGGGTAATGATGAGAGGAATCTGCCCATCAGGTCCTGGATTTCCTGCAAGAGGAACATTGTAGGCAGGGCTCTGAGTAGCCTCGTGAACAGTGGTTTGTTCTTTGAACCCAGGGTTGTTGCCACAAGCTAGCCAATACAAATGGGAATATTTGTATCTTTTTTTTTTCTTTTGTCTTAATGTTATTTTAAGTTAGAGGAAGTGAAGATATAGTTGATGAGCATGAAGGGTGCTTACATGGACTGGAATAAATAAGCTGAATTCCCTGTCCCCACCCCACCCCTCCATCCCTCAAAGTAGAATCTCATTTGTGCTGAAAGACCAGAGCAAGGATTTACATAGGAAGAAAGTCTGCTTACTTCATTATTATTCATGGTCGAATCCCCAAATCTCCTCCCTGAAGAGATGTATTCTTCCCAGCAAATTAAAACATCTTTTTTTTAGAGGCCCAAATGATGATGGTGTCAACTGTTGATGAAGATGAATAGGTAATTCTTTTCTCAATTTATATATTCCTTCTCCCCCTACTGTTCAGGATAGGGTTTGTTCATTTAAACCAAGATCCAATATTTCATTTACTCTCCTCTCTGCAGGTTGTGTGCATTGTGCAAATCTAGTGGTTAGGTAATGGAGGAAAATGTTTGAAAATGTGATGGCTTATTATAAGGACATTTGACATCAGCATATTTGCTGATGACAGATTGCCAGTCTCTGGTAATTTAAAGGGATTCTGAGCAGTAGTTAAGGTCCAGCGTTTTCCTCGCATTACTCAGCTCAGATCAGGATAGCCTACATTACACATTTCCTTCAGAGCCTCTGTAAAATGGAGACTTTGGAAGCTGATCATAAATATATAAGGTACGTACCCCTTATCCTTACAGTGGTTTTATTTCTATTTAATTCAACTGTCATAAATGGAGATTCAGACTGATAACATGCCATTTTACTTTATGGACTTACTTCTAAGTACCAAAAAGAGAAAAGAGTATTGTAAAGCAAATTGTAGGGAATGAAGAATAAATTGGAATGAAACAGGATTATTGACTAAACCTTATATTGATAACAGAAACAGTTATCAGATTCTAATAAAAGTAGGGTTTGGAATTTGTAGTCTAATCTGTCACCAGCAGCACATATAATTCAATCTCTTACATGGGCTTGTGTGGGGGTTTTGTGTTTGTATACATGTGTATGAATACACATGCCACTATGTGCTCCCAGAGTTCAGAGAACTACCTATGGGAGTCAGTTTTGCCCACCATGTGGGTTGCAGTGCTGGAACTAATATTGTCAGAATAAGTCACAAGAGCCCTTACTTACTGAGTCATCTTCCTAGCCCCACTATCATTTAAAATAAGCATTCACTGTGTATGGGGGCACAGGCCTGTAATCAGAGTACTTGAGAGGCTGAGGCAGGAGGATCATTCTTCCCAGACCAGTGTGAACAACTTAGCAAGAGCTCTGTTTCAACCATGCAAAGCAAACACTAACCCATGTCTCAAAAATATTGGAGCTGTGGTTTATAGAAACATCATTGATGGACCTTCGATGAGTGATGGATGAGAGAAGGGTTTTTGACCACTAAGGAGAGCCACAATTACATACAAATACCTACATTTCATCATGGCATACATTATGACAAAGCGGCATTGGGTGCAACATAGCAATATCCAACCTTCAGAACTGCTGTTACCCTAGGGTCACTGATACTTGTCTCTCAGACATGAGCCTAGAGTGTAAGCTGTTCTGTGACCATGTCATGATAGCTTAATTGTGTCACCTTCCCAGGGATGATGATTGATTCTCCTTTGAACAGTGTCTAACACAAAGGCAGCCTATCAACTTTTCTTGCCTTAACAGTCTTCACTTGCTAGTTACATCTGTTCATTTCTAAAACACAGCAGCAAGAGGAAACGAAACCCTGTGTGGCCCCCACAGTGCTTTGGCTTCCCTCTGGTGTATAACTTTGCTCTTTAAACACCATTTCTTCACTTGCATCTCTCCTAGAGAAGAAGAGTCTGTCTTTCTGTAGCTTACATTCTGGTGTCTTTTACCCTTCCTTAAAGTTGGTGTCTCTCTTTGCTTGCATGCCCATTTCATTGACTATTCCCTTATGTGTAGACAGTCTGTTTCTGCCCTGCTTTCTCTTCTGTTCCTCCCAGCTAGAGGAACCACCTTTGGTGAACCACTGATTCACCCTTAGCTCAGTTGTTTATATACACCTTTTCCAACAGGTATCAGATCTGTAATCCCAACAACATGGGACCAGGATTCAAGGCTTGTCTAGGCTACGTAATGAGAAAAAGAACCACTACTACCAACAACCCCCCCAAAACATTCAAGACTTAAAAACAAATTTGTATCTTTATTCCTCAAACCCATGTCATCCCTGCTCTCCCAGTTAAGGGCATCATAGGGAAGGTGGCTTCATTCTTCTGTGGACCCTGCCTACTCAGGCACAAAGACAGCTTACTTCTGACTTTCCTGGTAGCTCTGTCCCACCTCCTAACCCTGAATGTACTCTCCTTCTTTGATGGCTTCTTTCCACTCCCCAGTTTACTCCAGACCATGGCTTAGGTAGTCTTGGCAGAGTTTATGTCTACCTTGCTTGTTAGTCTTTCAAACATTTGCACCTGCTTTGTTCAATGTCTTGGATAAAAAACTGTGTTTTATTTGAGATGCAGCTTGCCCCTGGAACACTGTTTGCAGTATCCTTTATAAATTGGTCTCATCCTCCTGCTCCCATGTTGTCTCTCTTTTCTTTTTCCTCCTGCTCAATCTAGTCCCAAACTCCCTTTCCTGGTTCCACTGTGTAAGTTCTCTACGTACCATGCTCACTTAGGCTTCCTTGGCCTGTGTAGGCATTAGCTCTGATGGAAAGGCTTTCATCTCTTCTCTCTAGAAGCCTTTGCTGCCCCAGGCAGGGGATCTCAGGGCACTTCTGTGTTCCAGAACACTGTGCACTTCCCTGTTATGATGCTGATCACTGTGTGCTGTGGTTGTTATTTACTTATCAGGCTAGTTTTTTGGATCAAGATTTCTTAAGGGTAGCTGATGGTATTTGTACATCTGACACTTGGTAGGGAGTTAACACTGGGTTTACTGAATGGAAAACAAGTGAATGCATCATGGCTTGGCATCTGTATATATTGGGACTTAGACACAGGGATTTTCCTTTTGTCCATGAGATGGTCAGGCAGTCTGTCCCAGCTGTGCAGAAAGGAAACGAATCTGATGAGACAAAGGTAGTTTGTGGTGCTGATCACCTTTCTTCTGTCATTTACCCAGCTAACTTGCTCCTTTCATTATCTTCCTTTGGGATAATATTGTTCCATCTCTAAAGCTTTTCTTTTTCAGTTACCCTCATCCCCAACCTCCATGCTCATGTATACATGTGGTTTCCTAATTGTTCTCTACAAATATGGTTCCCTCTTTTGGGGTAGACCATTTACCAATTTCTAATACAGCAAAAATTATCCTTAGTCTGTAGTTGGCTAGAACCTATAATTTGGTCATATAATTAGTTTAGTGGGTCATAATTTATATTTTACTAATTAAATTATCATAGGGACTATCAAAACAGTTACATTAGAATAAAATTATAGTTGACTAAATTATCATAGAGACTATCAAAACAGTTACATTAGAATAAAATTATAGTTAAATTATTAGAAATGCATGCTTGAGTTGGATGAATACTAGACAATAAAATACTTTTCTTAGTGTGTTTTCTTTTATGGTTAAATAAGTTTTAAAGTTACATAAGACCAAGTTTCTTTAATTTTTCTGTAACTTACTCCTTTATGATCCCTTCTGTGACAAGATAATAAGTGATACCTAACCTTGTCATCAGGCTTTCCTAACACCTTCCTTTTTATCAGAAATGTAAAAAACTACAGTTCAAACTTTGCTTGCCCTATTTTTGTGCCATCACCTTTTCAGTTTTGCTTTTTATAAACAGTTGTTACTGATACCCTGTGTTTAGTCATATTCAACTTACCTGTTGGTTCCTGTGTGAAGCATTTTTGAAGTCCCCAACTGGATTACTGGATTGCAATCTCTTGAGGCTACAGAACAGTCTAGGGATGAGCTTCAGTGGTCACATGACCCAGAACCAAAATGACAAGTAGACTCAGATGATTTGCTAATTCCTTAATTTTTCAGGTAAAAAGGTGAAAATTTTCAGAAGGATTCTACTTTTTCTTCCTTCCTACTCTTTCTTTCCTTGACCAACATTTATTCATTCGTTCGTTTGTTTGTTTGTTTGTTTGTTTGTTTGTTTAGAGGTGGGGATCTTCCATGGTCCAGGCTATCCTCTAACTATGTATAGTGGAGGTTGACCTTGAACATCTGATCTTCCTTCTTTCACCCCCTACTCTGCAGGGCTAGGATTAGAAAAAGAACTACTTGGGGAAAAAAAGATCCTGTTTTCAAGCAGACTTTATCATCAGGAGCAACAAAGGAATGAAGAGGCATATTGGAAAATTATTCTCTGGAAAAGATAATCTTTGAACGAAAATCTAAGTTCCATGGGGGTAGTGATACTGTTAATCATTTGAAGCAACCTTAAGCAGAAATGCCAACAACTCAAAATAGCTTCAGGAAGTCCCTGGAACTGATCAGATTCATTAGGCCTGCCCTGCCAGAGTAAGCAATGAAATCTGAGAGTCACTGTCACTCCAGCAAAGCCAATCTGCAAAAAAGACTTCTGGAAGAAGCAGAAACCAGTCTAAGGGGCCTGGAAAGGACATCCTCCAGCCTGTTGAGCTACCTGAAGGCTGTGCAGTGTGCTTCAGGTTCCAAGGTTTGTGAGTTGTCACTCATGATGGGGGTAGGCTTTGGTGATGCAGCTGTCTTTGGGTCATTTCTGCTCCTGTAAGTAACCTCTCACTCAGATTCCTATAAGTAACCCCTTACCCATATTCTTCCAGAGTCTTTTTTGCAGCTTGGCTTTGCTAGTGTGAAAGTGACTCTCAGATTTGATTCACCAAGTTGAACTTTGGTGGTATCTGTACTTTGTTCTGTCGTGGGTTCTCTATCTGGGGTGACTAGACATCCATGTGGCATCTCCCCAGGAAAAGTTGTGTCACACAACACCCTCAAGTGATTGTGTAAACACATCATGACTTCACTATGTGTTCATGGGAAATGGGAGAACTGGAAATAAAATAAGTCTGTGTCTGTATGGTCCTCCTCTCTCCATCCTTTCCCCTTTCCTTCCTGTCTTCCTTATGCTCCCTCCTCTCTCCATCCTTCTTTGCTTCCGTCCCTTTTCACTTCTTCCTTGCTGAATTCTTGAAGGCTGAAACATGTCTTCTCATTTTGAAACCCCTTTTTTCTGCAGGGTATGATATTGGAAACTCTGGAAATGTTGTTACACTCTGGCAGCGGGGAATAATCCTCAGACTGGAGACCCTGCCTCGCAGATAAGAACTCAGGGCACCCTGGGCAGCCCCATGTTCTGCGGACCATTTCTTCATTGCACTCAGAAGTTTTCCTCTGATCTGTTCTCTGTCTCCTATGTCTTAATTCGTCTTTCTCTAGGAATAGTAGAACTTAGCCAAAGGTGATTTATCTCTAAGTCTCTGGACTTTCTGATTGAGGCTAAGCCGATTCGAAGTTTCCAGGTTCCCCTTATCTGAAGGAGACCTGCGGCAGAACTTGTGGAGACCATTGGGAATGTTGTATTCTGCCCTGGCCCCGTACAGCAGCACTAGCCACATGCGGCTTTGTGCTCTTGAAACGAGTCTGGGACAATAAGAGCTGAAATTTGAATGTTGAGTTAACCAGCCATGTATCGCTCAGACTCCTGCTCTGGACAGAGAGTTTGGAGAGCTTGAAAAGCATTCATTTGTTTTCTTCCATGCCTGTTTTCTGTGAGTCCTAACTCTACCCACCAGCTTTAACTCCTCCTAGTCCCTTTGTTTGGGCCATTCCATCGGTTGTCATTTGACACCTGTCAGCATTCCTTGCCTCACCTTGAAGACAGTCTCTGCTCTGCACCTGAGAATTGTTTCATGGAAGAGGGGTTCGGAACTGTGAGAAAGGATTTGTTTTTAAATCCCCGATGCCCAATTCACTTGTCATTCATGTTTTCTTTCTGACAGCATAAATATAGTTTATCTAGAGCAACCGGGCCTTTTTAAAAATGAAAAATTGAAGTGATTTTTCTACTGATATTATAACCAAAAATTATTTATGCCATTGAAACTACTGAGAGGTCTCAGCTTGCTGTCTTGAGACTTCAGGATATTTTTATATTCAGAATGAATCAGACAAAGTAATATGTATTGAACAGTGATGCCAGAAAAATTAGTGGATCTAACTTTTTGTTGATACTAGTGTCCTACAAGTATGTAATTTGTCCCCATGATTTTTAGTTTTGCATGAAGCTGAAGATGACGTTTGCATCTGTCCTCAAGAGAGGTTAGCCAAGTGTTGAATGTTTTGAATTATATGATGTACTTATTAAATATAGTTCTCCATTTACTTATTTATTTTTTGCTTTCTGTATACCAAGGAATTATTTGTCGTAAGATCAATGAACCTTGGCAACTTCATCTCTGTGTGCATGTGTCTATTTGAGCAGAGGGACTATGATTGTACAGGGTTTACTTGGGGACCCAAGACCTGCCACGCTTAAGTCACTTACTAGATTGTCACTCTTTGGTCGTTTAGTGTCTTCACACTGAACAAGGACTCGATAAATGAGCTTGGAATGGAATTGGAAACAGTTCTTCTGTAGGTGACACACACAGCCTTTCTTTTTCTCTAGACAAAAAGGATCTTTGATGACCTTTCTCTTTTTTCAAGCTTCTGATGTTAAGTTTCCATTATTGCTTCAAGACAGAGTGACAGAGAATGCTTAATCTTAGGACTAACAGCTAGAGTCAGAGGGTCTGGAGAAGTTACTTATACTTGCTTATTTTCACATGTTCTGTTCTCCACTGAAACATGCTTTCCCATAGGCCGTGGCATTGCCTCATCTTAACCACATCTTGAAGTTTGTTATTGTCCCCATACCTTGAAAATAATGCCATTGTCCCCTAGTTTTGTTTTTCCCATCCAGAATATTCTTATGACTCCACCAACAATATTACAGAAGTTAAACCTTGGACCTCACTTGGGAAAGAGCAGGAGACGGCACACAACACTGGGAGAAGCAGGGTGGCCTGGTGCATTTGTTTGTGATCTTTTATGAATGCCTTGTCTTTATGCAGTTCCCTCTCTGCTCACATACAATTGAAGATATAGTTTTACTCTTGTCAGTCACTGAAATACTGTTTGTGAATAGTAAATTACTTAGAAACTGAAATACAGGTTCTGATGAATTGAAACAAACTGATAACAACCACAGTGGGCCAGTGATGGAGAAAGTGGTCCCTGCTAGGACTGTTATAAATCTTTTTGGGAAAGGGAGTAGAAATGAATAAAGATTAGAATAGTATTATTTATTCCTTCACTGGGTACAAAGAATGTCTACTATTTTCTTTGCTATTAGTTTGGTTCTTTGAGAGTTTTTTTTTTTTTTTTTTTTTTTTTTTTGTCAATCATGATGATGTACAGGCTCATTTGGAGGATGTGATACAAGAAATGAAACAGGTTTCCATGTGTGGTACATGAAAAGCAGATTTCAAAAGATGAAGGCTGACAGGGAATACTTTTCTGACACAGACTGCTTTCTACCCTTACACATGATAAATGAGAAACCATGATAAGAAGCGAGGAATGCTGTAGTTGGTTGGACATGTGGGCAGAGTTGGTGTGTGGTTGGTTGCATGATGTCACCATGAACATGTGTCATATGTAACATGTATATATGTAGACCAGGGGACTCTTGACATATTGGTTACCTTTTGCTGTATAGGAAATTAATTTCCAAATTTAGCTGCTGAAAAAAAAAATAGTTAGCCGTCTAAGTTTTCTAGGTAGTAACTCTGGAGTAGAATTAGCTGAGTTGTTCTGCCTCAGGTCAGTTCTTGAGGTTGTAGCCAGGAATGCAGCCAACTGATTGCTTAACTGGGGCTGGAGAAGGCAATTTCAAGATGGCTTCTTCACACTGCTGGCACATTGTTGCAAGCTTTTGTCTGGAAGCCTTGATTCCTCAGTCTTCCCAGGTGGACCTCTACAGGGCTGATTGACTGTATAAATTATGATAGCAGTTTCTTCTGTATGAATATGAGGCAGAAGGAGCTTGAGTGTGAGTCCACAGGCATGAGTGGAAGTATGGGCGAGGAGGAAGTTGGCCTTTTGTAGCCACAAGTCACATATCACTTTGCTCCTTAGAAGCAAGTCTCAGACTCTGGCCTGCACCTAAGAAGAGGCTGTTAATTTGAGAATTGGGAAGTACCATGGAATTTGTTAATGTTATTGTAGCATCACCCTTGACCAGCAGAAGATCCCAGCGTAGCGTGGTATCCCATTGAGCATATTGATCCCTTCATCATGGGCTTCTGGTCCCTTTCTGTGTCTAGACCATCCTGACTGGGTTTTGTCCTTGGGAAACTGTGCTTCCCTGGGTGGACTCTTACGCTTGTTAGAGGATTCTGGGTGAAATATCTTTAAGAACAGCCTTTCTTTTGCTGGTATTGATTACTTCTCACGGCCTAACTTCTAAGTCACTCTCTTGACTTTGATCAGTCAAACAACTCTTCAGAAAGGCTTGAGGCAGGAGGCAGTGTAGCAGATAAAACTGCTGTTCTGCAGTAGATCCTACCCTGTCATTTGCATTCTTTACGAACAGAGATCTGACTCAGTTAGTACCAGGAAGGAAAGAGCTGCCTTGCATGTAAGCAGATCCCCTCAAAGCACATGCTGTAGAAGGCTGCCAGTGGAGTAGACCCACTTAGCCACAAACTATGTTACATGCCCTCTCCATAAACCAAGAGGGGCAGTTAACAGCCTTGGACTCTGGGTGGCTTCATGTGTATGTGTTTTGACTACTTCTGGGGGTTCTGCTTGGTTTTGGCCTCAGTCTGAGACATGCTCATGGAGTTGCCCCTATCCAGAGTAAGAAGTTGATGAAACCTGGATGAAGAAGTCTTGTGAGCATGTGCTTATGCATTTTAGACTGGGCAAGATGCACATCCACTTTTCTATACTTCCTGGCCAGAGTACATGATTATTTTGTGTCTACAAGGTGGAACACAAATAGTTCGAAATAGTTTCTTCAGCATTCGCTATGCACAGCGTTCCTCCAGCCTTTGAGGATTTACCAGAGAAGGACTCTTGAGTTTTTGATTTGGCAATAAAGCAGGAACTGGTTGAGGTGGGGATTGGAAGAAATCCCTATTCTGAGCATTTTTTCCTGTAGATCGGATTAGGTGATCTCAACATGTTCTCTTCCACATTTAAAGTGTTGTGACTCGGGTCTGTCTTCTGGTGTGTGTGTGTGTGTGTGTGTGTGTGTGTGTGTGTGTGTGTGTGTGTGTGTGCGCGCGTGTTCATGTTTTCTGGGTGCATTGTATACACACATGCATGGGGGTAAGACATCAAACTTGGGTATTGTTCCTCAGCAGCATCCACTTCATATTTGACACAGGGTTACTTCTTTGCCCTGGAGTTCATTGATTAGGCTAAGCTTCTGTTCAGCAAGCCTCAGAGATCCCCCTGTCACTATCCTCACCCCCAGTACTGTTTGCAAACATTTTACCACACTCCAGAATTATGCTGTGGGTTCTGGGGATTATACATGGATCCTCATGCTTGTGTGGCAGGCACTTTTCTGGGGGAGCCATCTCCCCAGCCTGACTTCTGGGGTTTGATTGTGCTGAATATTTTGGTTGCTCATATTCTTTTCATCTAACTTCTTTGACCTTTTATTTTCAAACTTGATTAAATACCATCATTGTTGATTAATTTTTGACCATGAGATATTGTGACTGCCTAAGATTTTGAATTATAAGAGCCTTTAAAAGGTTTCAGGTAGATTGCTTCCCTCTTTGAGAGCAGTTACTGAATTCTTGAATTATTGATGCCTTCATTGTCATCTTCCTATAGATCTTTCTTTTTCTTTAATTAGCTACAATGCCTTATTAACAAATGAAAAATGCCACTACTTAATTGTGTTTGTGTGATTTGTGTAATAATCATTTCCATATTTTCAGGAATAATTCTCAAGGTTGGCTTTCTTACTTTTTCCTATTCTCATCACTGGGAAAGAAAGGACACATATTTACAAATGGTACATTTATTTCACATTTTAGTGAAATGTCATTTATGTAACACAGATGTAAAATTATCTCATACTTTTAGATAGATAATCCTGCTGTTCCCTCCTGGAGGACACTGGGATGGTTAGCTCCAGTCTGCTTCAGCTGTGTGTGGGGTAGGGAACAGTCAGTTTTGCTTATTTTCCTTGACCTCTAGGGGCAAGGATTCCTGTGGGAGAGGAGAGAGCTGAGTGACAGTGGTTCTGCACAAGCTGATAGAGACTGGGCTCCACACTAAGGAAGTTTGAAATAGCCTAGCCAATGGCATCATTTCCTGTGGAAAAGGACACTGTAGCTTCATTTCAGTCTCTTCCTTCTGCCTCCATGGTACATCTGTTTACTGCTTGGAGGATCTATTATCTGGAGAGGCTCATGGGCCAAGTTGACTGAACCTACCATCTTGTTGAGTGATGGTAGATAAGATAGGAGATAAGGCCCAAGCTTAGATGGTGATGCATTGACCAAGTTACAGCATTGTGTTTTTCTGCACCAAGTGCCTAGACCCAGTTGTCAGTGTAGTATTTTGTGATTTTTTTTCCTGCCAAACAGACTGAGTCCTTTTCTCATTACTCCCACCACTTTTAGCACTTCCGCTTTTTGTAGGTGACATCCTTGGAGCTCTTTGTCCTCTGGTACCTGCTGCTGTGTAACTTTACCATGATGGAGTTGGGGGTATTTTTTTGGTATTATGAAGTTGAATTCATCCACCTGTCTTCCTGGGTGAGCAGAGGAAATTGTGAAGAGCCATTGGCGGGAGTCTTAGCTGGCTGCTGGCTGCTGGCTGCTGGCTGCTGGCTGCTGGCTGCTGGCTGCTGGCTGCTGGCTGGCTGCTGGCTGCTGGCTGCTGGCTGTGTCTATCTATGGGTAGGTGTTCCTTTTGTTTTAAGCTACGGTGCTCTAGTCACATGGACATGAGAAGAAAGCAGTAGAGCAGTAGTTCTCACCATGTGGGCCATGCATATCAGACATCTACATCATGATTCATACCGCTAGCAGAATTACAGTTATGAAGTAGCAACAAAATAATGTTATGGTTGGGGGTCAGCACACCATGAAGAACAGTATTGAAGGGTCCTGGCATTAGGAGGATTGAGAACTACTGTATCGGAGCTGATGTAAACTCTAGAGGGGGGGAGGTGGAGCAGTTGAATGCTGGAGAACACATGCTGGAGCAAGGGAGACTGGGAATCTACCGTGTTTCTTGGCTCATTACATTGGGTGGTGACTGATTTTGAGTTACACAGTGCAGGGCTATGTGCAGTCTCTTCTGTCTCAATCCTGCCTGCTGTGAGGCTGCTTCAGCACATTCTTCATTGTGCAGAAAAATGCACGTGGCAGATCATTTCTCTACTTCCGTATTTTCTCTGAACATCATCTCCCTATGTCAGCCTTTACCCACAGGCCTGCTGCAGACACACATTCCTCTTCCTATCTTTCGTGTGTGGTTTCCTTGTGGCGGGCAGTTTCTGCTACTGTTTCTTTTAGGGGTAGTCTTTGGGGCCTAGAGGATGGTGGAGTGGAGGTGGCCCAGAAATACAATAAGAACCTCATTAAAGAAATCACACAAAGAACTGAAGGGAAGGTGGGCACAGGGGAGCCTCTTTCATGTCTCAGTTGGCCTGTGTCAATGTGGACCACGCTCAGCAGTCACTCGGAGCAGCTAGGCTGTGGCTAACACCACAGGTGTTGGGGCTGCATGTCTGAATGGGAGGGATGCAGTGCCCGGAGGGCAGGAGTCAGCAGCTACTGATGGTCACAGCTTTGACACAGCAGTGTCAGTGAGGTGACCTGCAGGGAGCAGCTGGGATGGTACCTGGTCTGATGGGGGAGGCCAGGCATTGAGACCACGGATAAATGGCACTTCCTAGTCTCCTTGCTTGTTTTTTCCCCCCAAACATGTTGAACTCGTTCTCATGTCTGGGCCTAGTACTCCATGTTCCCTTGGTCTGGAAACCTCACTTCCCGCATGGCTTCCTCCCATCTGTTAGGTCTCTGGCAGGTGTCTTTATCCACCCTAACCCTATAGGAGCAACTACAAGTATTCAAATGTCCTCACTCTGACCCATATTCTCCTTTCTTCTTTACAGCCAGTTTTATTATGTGGAGAAAGAAATCGTGTTAGTCACCACATCATCCAACAGTGTTTGGAGCATAGTCAATGCTCTGTGAATCTATTAAATGAGCCAGGCACCTGCAAACTTATTCTATAAAATTCTGGACAGTTAATATTTTAAGTTTTGTGGGTTTTATCACTGCCACACCACTCAAGTCCACGTTTGTACACTGAATACGTAAGACATAAGTGTACCAGTGGTCGGTCCATCAACAATTTATTTGGTACGTGGCTGTGCTTTGCCGATGCCTGGAGCAGCATTAATGGTGAAGATCAGGGATGGATGTTAATGGTTGTGGTGGTTTATACTAGGTTGTATCTAGTATGGGATGGGAAGGATGGTTTAGCTTTTAGAGAAATGTGGGATTGGAGGCCAAAGAAGACTACAGTGCTGGTGAGGCAGCGGCCTCGATTCTGACATCCATGATGATATGTGTGTATAATGAGGGGTGGACTTCCCCAGCTGGGCCAGTCAAATAGGTGTGGCCTCATCAATCAAAGCTGTGCTTCCATGCTATGAGCTAGGTTTTGTTAATCTATAAATAAACACATGACAGAGAAAACCATTGCTTAAAATCCTCATACAAGAAAAAACAGAATTGATCATTTGTACATCTGGGTTATTAAAATTACTTTTAATTAGCTCATAATAATTATACATCTGTTTACATTGTGATATTGAAATACGTGTATACAGTATGTAAAGATCAGGTTAGAGCAAGTGGCAGAGCCATCGCCTCAAACTATCATCATTTCTCTGTGTGGAAAGTATTCAGAATCCTCTACTGGCTAATTAAAAATGTAAAGTTAAATATATTAATTACAAATAAAGTAAATGAACATTAGAAATTATTCCACCCACCAATTGCATCCATTCCCCACCCTCTGTTCATTTCCCCAATATCCCCAACCCCCTCCACCCCAGGGCACAAGATTTGTTGAAGAGCACATTCCTGTGTCTGCAAAGTGGAGTTCTGTGCTCCCAGGCAGATTTGAAGTTCAAACCTGTAACTTTCTCTTAGAGTATCTTTTGATTTCCACCTTCACATACACAGAGTTCAGCACAGAATCCTCTCACCAGTGAGACGTGAGGAGGAAGGAAAAGCATAGACCCAGGGCATGGAAGCTGGAGCTAGGTCAGAGGCTGAGTGTAAAGTGGTTCCGTGCCTCATCTGCCTGAGTCTGTTTGCAGACTTCTGTCAGATGTCAGCATGCTCACACTTTCTGAGGTAGGAACTGGACGACACAGCAGTTTGTCAGTGTTCCTCTTTGAGGTTCTTGTGCCTTGATGCACTTTTGTTTTACTTCTTTGGGAGGGGGAAGGGAAATAAAGACTTCTCACTCTTATTGGCTAAAAATGGCTGTGATTTAAATAATAGTTCCAGACTTATGGTTTGTGTGCATGTGAAGAAGAGAAAGCCCATGATAAAAACAAAAACAAGAGAAAACCCCTCCCAGCTTGCTAGCCCTTCCCCAGCCAACCTGTTGGTCTTACTGGTCCTTAGCCCTTCCCCAGCCACCATGGTCTTACTGATCCTTGGTCCTTTCCCTGCTACACTGTTGGTCTTACTTAAACAGCTCTCCTGGTCCTTAGGGACCACTTGGAGGACTCCGGAGACACTTGGCAGTGAACTGTTTTCTCTTTTTTACCACCCCAGAGCTCTGGTGAATATTTCTTTTTGTGGAGTTGAGAGTTTGTACCAAAGGCAAAAATTTCCTTTTCCTGGATGTTGGCATGTGAATGCCGATGACATTTGAGTCCACCCTGTGCTCTCACAGCCTAGGGCAGAGTTTTCTTCCTGGCAGACAGAGCATTGGTCCTATGCAGAGCTCCACCTTCCACAGAGAAGAAATGT
The DNA here is from genome assembly GCF_003668045.3 of Cricetulus griseus. Taxonomy (NCBI): domain Eukaryota; kingdom Metazoa; phylum Chordata; class Mammalia; order Rodentia; family Cricetidae; genus Cricetulus; species Cricetulus griseus. The sequence goes on along the minus strand of NC_048595.1, from coordinate 321,494,034 downwards.
GTGTGAGAGAGTTTGCTTTGTGGTTGATGAACAAAGTGGGATTTCAGGGCACAGTCAAATCTCTCATGTGTTCATAATCCAAATGAAGAGTAGAATATGGATTTGGCTGTGTTCATCTTCTCTAATGTCAGCCAAACTATTTCTTCTTTTTTCCTTCCCATATCCCCTTTTCTTCCTTTTGTGTACCTTTCTGTCATTTGCTTCTCTCTGATTCTCCAGTTGTTGGCCTGATTCTTAGGGATTGGGAGTCCAGTTGGGGGAGGGTGACTTGGGGTTCAGCTTTAAGAAGCTGTGAACTACACCCAGGAAAGCTAGATACCAGAATTACTAAACAGAGTTCTATTGAAATCCCCAAGTCCAGAGCATAGCTTTAGTAGAGGCAGGGCAGATTCTTGGTGCTGTGTAGGCCAGGATGCCAGGATGGCTATTTACAATCATGGTGAGGCAAGTCCCCATCTGTGACTGCATTTCAGAGGCAAGAAAAGCCAGCAAAGGACCCTGTAGCCTACAGACATCGAGTTCTGGGATCGTACAACAGAAAGAGCAGTAATTGAGAAGCAGAGAATGAACTCCAGGAAACAAAGCAGACAGCAGGATGGGGACCAGGGCTGCTAGAAATTAGGCATGGGGGGTACCATGTGCTAAGCCAAAGAGTGCTGATTCAAGGCCTTGGAGTTTTAAAAATTGTTATCTTAAAATTAAAAAATTATTCTAAAATTTATTATGAAATGCATTTGTAATTGTTTCATAATAAACATTTCCTAACTGTCTTAGTTCCTTTTCCTGTTGCTGTGATAAAATACTGTAAGAAAAGCACTTAAGGGATTAAGGACTTACTTTAGTTTGTAGTAAAAGGTTACAGTGGATTTTTTGCAGGAGAACTCACAGTGGCTGACCCTTAAGGGTGCAGGTCACCTTGGACCCGTAGTCAGGATACAGCAGATTAATGCCTGTGCTCAGCTGTCTCTCCTTTTCACTCAGTCCAGGACTCAGCCCATGAAATGGTCCCACCCACAGTGGCTAGGGCCAGGATGGAAGTAGTCCAGAGAATCTACTGTAGACATGCTTAGGAAGCTCACCTTCCAGATAATTGTAGATTGTGTCATGCCGACAAAATTAGCCATCACAACAATACATTTGTTAAATCATATAATAAATGTGTGTTAACATTACTGTTATCTATCAGTTTTGCTACAAGAGGGAAGCTTGGTCTTCTTTGCTTCTATCACAGACAACCAAGAGAGGAAGGGGAGGGACCCTGGGGGACTCGCAGGCTGGGAGCACATGAGATATTTGCTGAGTTTTCTGAATTCCTCTTATTGATCTTTCTCTTTTTCTCTTCTTTATCCCAAGTCCTTTCTTTCTCTTTCTTGTACTCTTCTATCAGATTCTCTCATTACTTTCCTCCCTGTAAGGAGAAAGAAAGCTGATAAAGGCAGCCCTGTCGTCCTGCCCCTCCCTACCCCAGTCCCTGGAGCCATTCCTTCACCATTACCATTTACCACATTTTTAGTCATCATCTCTCTTTGTCTTTCTCAACTATGTCTGTTTTAACCTATAATGCCCCGTGCTCCTGAGAATTTGTGACACATATTTCTTAAGAATATTCATTTTGCCTTTTGTGTCAGAGTTCAGTCTTCAACTCTGTCCACTCCTGACTTACCCAAAAGCCTGTTTCCTGTTAATGTGAAAATAGAAAATGAATATTTATAGGTTTGTTTAAGAAGTGTAGGTGTTATTTTACAAGAATATAAGTATACAAAATATAAGTAAACAAAACTCCTATAGTTTTTACTTTTAGTTTTGGGAATATGATGGAAGAAAAGTCCCAAATCTATCCAAAGAGGATGAGCCTGAGAAGGGGTAGGAAAATGGGAGTCACCATTTCATTGTCTTATATTGTATTACACTCAGGGTTTAATATTGATCCACAAGAATCCCATGAGGAAGATGCAGTTATCTTTATTTTATAGATGAAATTAAAAATGGTTTGCTTTCACACTGGAGAGGTGGTTTGTTGGTTAGGAGCACTTGCCACTCTTCCAGAGGACCTGAGTTCTGTTCTTCTACCCACACTGGGTGACCTGCCACTCCTATTCCAGGGGATCCAGTGACCTATTTTGGCCTCTGTGGGTCCCTGCACATACATACACACAGGGCACACTTACCCACGTAAATGAAAAATAAGCTAGTTCTTTACAAATTGTTTCTTGTGTAGATACTTGCTCAGAGTACTCTTCCTTGCCATGTTCCTGGTTCTTTCACAAAATAAGATGTGGCATATTGGCAGCTCCTGAGGACCTGGCCCTGGTGGACCAATTGATGGCTGAAGAAAGATAGACATTTAGGGGAGACCCCAAAGAAGAATTAAAATGAGCATGTTTTTATATACTCTCTGTCCCCTCCTGGTCTAGCTTCCAAGTTGCTGGCCATAATCTTTTTGAACAATTGTGAGTGAAAGCAATGAGTAATGCCGTGTTACTCTGACAATGCAGTAAGGAAAATTAATTAATTAACGAGTTGCCAGACCACCAGTGTACTTAAAGCTCCACAGTCCTGAATAGCTCCCAGTGTCTACTGTGGTGTTCTGTGGTAGCAGTTTTGTTTGTGGACATTATCCTTTTGTTTTATATCTTTAGTTCTTAGTCATTTGGATCATCTTTTAGGACAACTTTAGATTAATAGAATGTACATAATTAGAAAGTCACCAGGAGTCACTTAAGTGGGTGATAGTAGCAGTAGTTTTCTGGGTATGTTGAGGCTTTGGGAGGCAACTGCCCAAGGATGCACAGCAGGATCTACAGTGGGGCAGGTGTAAACATTGCACTGTCAGGATTTGTGCACCAACTATCTTTGTGTGAGCCTTGGTCCTACCAAGGGGACCACCTGGTAGGCCACCACTCAGGATTTAGTTGGATCATTTGGATTTGACACCAGATTTTCAGCATCAGGTTTTCTCTAGGGAGTGTTCTCACTTAAGTCTGGAGATTCTTCTGCTTTTCTGTGGTAGCCCTGGCAGGGAGATGGATTGGAACAATGGAAGGAATGGGACTTTGGAGTCAGGCATACTGGGCTTGATCCATGAGGTTATCTCCTATGGAGCTGAAGATGTTGAATCCTTGCCTCTCTGTTCCCTCATTTGGTAAATTATGAATATTAATACAACCTAGCACTGAGAAAAGGGGAAGTGGGCATATAATACCAGCCCTGTGGTACCATGTGAGACTTTTCCATTCTGGTTTATACCAAAGGAAAATAACCCAGGGGAAGTTTTTTCTCTTCCTGCTTATTAACCAGGGTCAGACTCTTTAGTTATGTTGCTGGTAGGGACAGGATGGTATCAAGGGAGTTTAATGACTTCAGATAAGTAAACAACTGCAGGCATAGATTAGAGCCCTAAATAAAGGTCAGGGAAACATCCAGACTATAAAAGCGACAGGAAAACAGATGATCCATATATGCAAAGTCAAGTTGTATGGTTCCCTGTGTTTTCCCCAGTGTCATTGTTCCTAAACCAAACATAGAGTACCAGTTAATATTCTGAAAAGTATGTGGGTAAATGCCACGTTGAAGGCTGTCAAATAATGTTAGCTGTTTTTCACATCTTAATGTACGTGTCATACTCAGTTGCCATTAAATGCCTGCTGCATAGCACCCTTTCTCGGGCAGTGACCATATTCTCTTGCTGGGGTTGATGTGTATGCATGTTGAGATGTTCTGAGCAAAGGAATTGACCTTCTTGACATTGAGTTGACAGGCAAGTGAGATAACTTTATCAGGTGCTAATTTACATATTTCACTCAGAAGGGAGGAAAGAAAATCAATGATCTTAAGTAGGGACCCTGGTCTTAGCTCTGTTTGGGTCATTGTAGTTTGATCTAACAATGCATTGTAGGATGCTTCTGAAACTTATTTCATAATGCTAACCGAAGTTTGTGATCCCAGGAATTAATTATGAAATTAAAGATGGAAGCCAGGCATGGGAGTGCATGCCTATAATCCCAGTATTTGGAAGATGAAGCAGGTGAATCTCAAATTTCTGGACTTTGCTCCCCCCATACACCATATATCAATGATAGAAAATGATATTGGTAGCCAGTACACTTTCTAGTTTAAATATATTCTATTGAAGAGTTTTGTGTTTTTTTAAACATAGCCGTTTATTGAGAAAGTGATCACAATAAATAGTTAAATCATTTGAGGGAGTTAGTATTTGGGGAATTGTTGACTTATCAGACCTTCTAAATATGAGGTTTTGCAGACTCTGTTCTTTTCTACCATTCTCATTTTGTTTTCAAAAGTGTTTTTTTTTTTTTTTTTTAAACCAAGTTGTAGCATAGGCTGGCTTCAAACACTATGTCACAGTGACTAGCCTTGTGCTCTAGTTTTCCTGTCTCTACCTACTGAGTGCTGGGATTACAGACTTGCATCATTGCTCTCAGTGTCTTAGGGTTCCATTGCTGTGAAGAGACACCTTGACCATGGCAACTCTTATAAAGGAAAACATTTAATTGAGGATAGCTTACAGTTTCAGAGGTTCAGTCCATTATCATGGCAGGGGGCATGGCAGTGTGCAGGCAGACATGGTGCTGGCTACATCTTGATCAGAAGGCAACAGGAAGTGTCTGAGACACTGGGTGATACCTTGAGCATAGAAACCTCAAAGCCTGCCCCTACAATGACACACTGCATGTTTATGTTTATGTGTTTGTGTGTATGTGAGTATGAGTATGAGAGGAGAGAGAGGGAGAGAGGGAGAGAGAGCGGGGAAACAGAAAAAGGGAAAGAGAGGAAGGGAAGGAGGGAGAGGGAGGGAGAGAGATGAAGGGGGAGAGAGAGAAGAGAGAAGAGAGAAGAGAAGAGAAGAGAAGAGAAGAGAAGAGAAGAGAAGAGAAGAGAAGAGAAGAGAAGAGATCAAAAATCTCCACAAACTGAGAATCCTACTTTAGAGGATAAAGTGAAGTCTGCATAAAATTTTGATTGGAGATGGACACATTCATCCTTCTGGTGACGAACCAGAGACTTTGCCAAAGATGTCTGGAGAAACCTGAAAAAAGCTCACCTGCCACCCAGCAGCAACTTCACTGGTTCTGGTGTTGATACCCAGAAGTATCTTTGCAGTGTCTCTCTCTCTCCCAGTCTTGAATGCAGCTCTTAGTGAGTCTAGTGTTTACTGTTGTTTGCCTGCTCCTGTGCCTAGAACTCAGCCTGGCATAATGCTGCTTGGTAAACTGGGTACAGCTGTGCTCACCTGTATTAATCCTAGTACTCGGGAAGCTGAGGCAGGAGGATCTTGAATTTGAGGCCACCCTGGAATGGAGACTGTTTCAAACAAGGAAACAACAATAACAGCAAAACCGCTTTTAGTGAATACTCATAAACAGAGATGGAGTGTTGACCGGGGCCTAGTGGTGTGCATGCCTTCCTGGTACACTATGGATCTGAGCAGCTAGATCTGTAGGGCTGTTTCGTACAGCATCATTAAGTGGAAGCCAGTGTTCTGGGGGGTGTAATACAGAATGATTGTCAGCAAAATCAATTAACAGACCCAATACAGTATGGTCAGGACTGCTACTCTCCTGGTGGTCTGATAGGTCAATACTTAGACATTACGATGCAGTAAGGGGACATAGCATATTCCTTAGGCAGTGCCAAGAATAAAAATTTTTTATGTACTCTTGAGTAGTGAAAAGAAGATGTAAGGGTAACTGTGAGGTATGATTCTGAAGGGCAGGTGACTAAGGATCCAGCTAGAAGAAGGCACAACTGAACTGAGCCTGGGAAGACAGCCAGTGAAGCACCAATATTCTTGGATATGGATGATTTGGATGCCCCTTTCATGCATCATCCTTGTGGGCTCACCACCTCTGAGATCTATTCTCCAGGTAGAATAGCTTTCCTGTGATGTGGTCTAAGAATTCTGTCTCTGAGCTTCTGGAGGGATTCAAGACTCCTAAATGTGATAACATGGCTGATGACACACACAAGGGCAAGGGAATTTAACTTCTCATGTGTCAGGCATTCTGTGCTCCAGCATGGAGGCATTTGGCCTGGGATACCCATACAGGAATTTAAACCAAATTCTCACTTAAACTATACAAACAAAAAGCAATGTCCTTGGTAATGTTGTAATAGGTTTAATGTCCATGTAGAACCATTCACCTAAGCAATGGAAGAGGTGATTGTAAAACAGAAAGTAACTACAGAAAACACAAATGGTGCACTTTCTATTTCCTGGGTGTTCAGGTGCTTACACATGTGGAATCTGTTAGTCCTCACAGCCAACTCAGAAGATAAGTATGATTGTTAGTAATGTCCTGAGGTGAGGAAACAGTGCATTAAGGGTTAAATACCTTAATGGGGACACTTAAGTGCCAGCTCTGTTCTGATCATCTAGCCACCATGGAATTAGTGTGAATCCTGTAATGACTATCTAAGCTATAGAAGGCTACTCTATCAGGTTTTTAAATATTGATTTGTAGGCTTTGCCTTAACAGTGAAATCTAATTATAAAACACAGTAAAATAATTCCAGGTTGCCTATTTGATTCTTTATTGGGTGGTGAGGAAAAGAAAGAGAATAAGTACTTAATTAGAGTTATAAGCAAGGTCTATGTAGCTTCATAATTTAGGTATTTTTGTATCTTTGGTTTTGATTTCTTAGACTGTTTAATAACAAGAAACAGAATAACTGAGCGATGTTTCATAACATATATTACTAGTCAAGCCTTTTCTCTGTTTCAAGCAAAAAAGGACTTTAGCATCTAGGTTCCATTATGAATGCGGATGACATTGGTGATCCCTTTGAACTCATGAACTTTGGCCGTAGGGCACATGCATTCTGGATGGGTCTTTAAAATGCATGTGTCACATCTTGGGAATGAATGCAGAATTACAGAAAAGAGGAATGAAGCTGGGAGACGTTGGATTGATGGACACAAGTGAAATGCCAGTAGGGATACAGTTAAAAGGTCGAATAATTCATTATTTAGGAATCACCTTCAGAGATAGCCCTGTTCAAAAATTAGCATACTAGTTTAGTATATGTAAAAGACTCTTTTAAAGGGTGCCATTTGATATAACCTAAGGCTCTCCCCATACATGAAGAGCTCAGTTTTGTCAAAGTACTGGAGACCCCATAGCATTGCACTTAATTACGTTTGATGTAATTTCTTTTTTTTTTCAACAATAAAGGCTCTTTATGACATCTGCTCTCTGTTTTTACCGTTATATTTTGACTAAATGTCTCTATATAGCAGACATTAGCAACTCATTCATTCTCTCTCTTCCTTTCTTTTCTTTCATGGACACTATTGTAGAGATTAAGCAGCAGAAGAAACAGGCTTGCAAAAGTTTTGTTTCTCACACTATAGCAGAGGAACCATGACATCAAACAGGCATGGAAGAATCTCATACGTGACATGGCAATTGATGCTGTGGAGAAAGGAGAGGGAAAAGAATCAAGCGGAGGAGTAGGGTATTCTAATTAGCACTAGAGTCTCCCAGAAAGACTGTCATTCAAATGGAGCCCTGGAAAAGTGGGGCGACAAGCTCACTAAGAGTGTCTCCCAGGAAGGAGAAGCACACAGGAATATGTTTGATAGTATTGCAGTTCTGAAAAAGAGCAAGAGATAATGAGAGCAGTGGAGAGTGTTGGCTGGGGTCATGCAGGTGGGAGGAGCTAGCAGGCCGATGTGTCCACACTGAGTTTGTTCTGAGTGAAGGAGAAACTGAGAAAGGACTCCAGCAGACCAGTTGGGTCATCTGACATATTCTTGAGAAGGGTCACTGGTGACTGTCCTGAGATTAGTAAAAAGGCAGAAGGAGCCTCTGGGAGATTGTTAGAAGAGAGGTCACCATGGCAGGGACAAGATGGGTAGGAGAAGAAATGAAAGTGGTTGTGTTTGGAAATGTATTTTGAAGGATGAGTTAGAAGACTTGCTGTTGGACTGTGGGGTGAGAAAGAGAAGTTAAGGCTGTCTGTAAGCTTTGTGTCCCAGTAGCGAGACTAAATGAGTTTTGTTCTTTAATATCTGAGCTGTCTCTCCTTCTTTTCATAAGATCCCTTAGAGGCCATGTGTGGAAGGATTGATGTGCCTGGCAGTGCAGTGTCTGAAGATCAAGTGGGAGAGAGTAGTTAAGCTGGAAGCATGGTGTTTGTGGACAGTTGTAGTGTACATTATAGAGGTACATAGGTGGTGCCATGGTGGGGCTTCAGCAGAGGAAGATGTTCCCATGGTCCAAACCTGCCAATGTTGAGAGTGATGGGAAAGGCAGAGGAACTGAAGATGAGATGCTCTCATAAATGCCTTGACTTTCTTGTATTCATCTCCAATGAAGACAGAGGCCATGTGGAATCATGATGGATTCTGTTTTCCTCAGCTCCTTGTCATACAGTAAACAACAAGGGAGACAATTACAGAAAACATAGATATGAGTCTATTACATGAATTGTGTATGATCAACGGTCATAGGGCCAGTCATTTTGTGCACCTTTCTTCACATCTGGACTAAATTTCTCTTAGTCATGTACCTCTGGTTCCCTGGGATGCATCTGTGGTTCCTGGAACAGGCTTCTAGCAAGAGTAGTTGTCTGTCCTTGACACGTGGCGGCAACACGCTGCACCTCCATCTGAATTCTAAGTTTAGTAATGTGCAAATGGACCTCTTCCCTGGTATGCTGTGGCTCTTCTTTGAAGTAAATGGAGGGAGACCAGTCACCAGAAATCAAGATTCTATTGTTGCATGAAAGAAAGGCATATCTTCAGGTGACCTCTTTCACTACAATGTGTTTATAGCCAGCAGCATGCCAGGTGACAAAGAGTGGGCTTGGGCTCTGTAGCAGCCTGTGGTCTGCTAAAGGAGGGACACTGGAAATGACCTAGTGAGTAGAACAAAGCCATGCTTCCAGTGCCCATGGGCCTCAGTGGTAGTTTCAGGACATCCCCTCCTTAAATTTGTAGAGTGTCGACTTTGGGGTGTGGAAAAGTTGGAAAACATTAAATGGAAATCAGTTAAATGGCAATGTTCAAAGTGCCATGTTTGATATGTACTGGCAGCTCTGGGGTGTGATCAAGTATTTTTTAAGCGATCGAGAGTGTTGGAATCCCAGAAAAAAAAAAAAAAGGAAAATGAAGTGCTAGGCTGCAGAAGGCCATTTTGAGAAGCTTTGATTAATTGTTATAGAAAGACTAAAGCTACTGACAATGCAGAAAATTTGGAAAAATGATATATTTAGAGAGAGCCCTACTGGGAGTGTGAATTGATAGAGGAGGGAAATGGAATCTTGGAGCGTTGTTCTGTTTATAGGTTTTCTCCTGTTTTTGAGACGTTTTCAGCCCTCACCATTCACTGCCTCAATTTTCCTGGGTTTGAAATAGTAGTCTCCTCTTGAGGCTGTGATTCTGATGAAAAACCATGGTCTATGGACTTCTTTTCTATGATTCGAAGAAGCTGGTTTTTTCTCACTCTTGTGCCCACACTTTCTCTTTCATTTCCTTCTCTTTCCTCTACATATGTCCCATGTTATTTGTGACTATTGAATATATGTGTAAAGATACCTATTTTTTCTTCTTCTACTTCTTTTGTGCCCTCTGTTGTTTTCTGATATAGCACTCTTCTCCAGAGTAATTAATTGTAATTCTGCAAGCGAATGAAAAAAACGGGTAGCAGAAGGTGATGGACCTTAAACAATAAATATTTGTGTTTTATGCAGCTGCCACTAGTAATTAAGAGAAAATAACTAAGTAGAGTGGACCTGAACCCGCTCAATAGGATTGCTATTCATTCTTGGTGCATTCACTAGTAGGATCCAGCACGGAACATTTTGCTGAATGTCTATGGTACATTGCCACCTTGTGGCTGCAATTTTCCTAGTCATGGAAAAGAGCAACTAAATAGTATTAAATGTACATGAAAGAGCCCTATTTTGCAGTTTCCCTGGCCTTTCCATTTGACCTTAATTCAAAAGACTGGAGATATTGTATAAAATACATAGATTATAGAATAGATGAGTTTAAGGGATTATCTACGTTCTTAGAAGAGGCATGCTAAAGTATTATTGGGAAAGAACTGTGTCTCCAGCTGATACTGTGAGCAGGAGTAGGGAGTGCACATGTGTGTGTATAGTGGGGAAGGATGACATTTTTTCCCTGGTAGATAGACAGAGGATGTTCATTCACTCACTTAGTTCCATTCCATGCTTACATAGTCACAAGTTTTCTTCTGAAAATTTTGAATGCAAAATAATAATAATAACAATAATAGTAATAATAGTAAATTGGCAGTTTAAGAAAAGACACATGGCTAAGGACATACAGCGGTACCATGAGTAGGGCACCAATAACCTCTGTGTTGTTTGATGGAGTGACTGCAATCAGACTACAATCAGATGGGGTCCTGTATTTTTCTAGTCACTCATGAGTAACTGACCAGGCACTTCATTGTCTATGAGATTTAAGGGCAAAACATCTAAGGCTAGACAGGAATCTTTCCTTGGAGTCCCTGTAAGTAGACACACATCATGGGCAGCAGCCTGGGCTGACACCTTCGGATGACTACAGCTCCTCCTTGGAAGGGCTGTTTCTCTGAGAAGTGCCATCTGGGGTTTGTTCCCCTCCTGATGTGGCTTTGATCCTGGAGTGGATGGACTGCTCATTCTTCAGGGTCCCCTCACGAAAATACCAGTTGTCAGTAAACTACAGTAAGGACCCAAGTGTCTGAAGGTTGGAGATGGGCTCTTACTGAGAAGTGTTTGATATCCATTGTGTGCTGCTAATGAACACAGTCAAGGTTGGGAGAAAGTTCATGTCATATGGCGCTGAACCCACAGACGCTCAGTCTCAACTATCTAGAGAGGGGATACCCACCCGCAGGCACTGTTTTCTTCATGCAGTGATGTTGAATGGGCTGTAGCACACAGACAGACAGACAGATGACTTAGTCTTTGATGTGTTTCCTCCTATAAGAGCATCTATGATAGTCTTAAAAACAAGCTAGATAATTATACCTGAGCGCCCATCTTTTCCCATGAAAACAAAACAGACTTTGGTGAAATCTCCCTTAAAATGGCATTTAGCTGTTCTGTCCAAGTTTATCCGACTTTTAAAATTTTATGAGGTTGGCCTTTTGTGTGACAACTGGAATTTCTGTGAGTCTATAAATTTTGGGGGGGAGGGGCCTTAATAGTGATAAGGACACATGCATATGCACAGGAATATTTTTGTCCTTAGTAACTGTCTCAGAGCACACACGGGTGGGTATTCCACCTTGCAGTGAACATTTAGAAGGCACTGCTCTCTTCAAGTCTGGAAGGTGTGCTCATGAAAGTGGAGCAGAGCTTAACATGAGTGTTTTAACCCAGGGGATCCTTTCATAGAAAGCCATCTCTTGAAGTGGCTTTGGTTTCTCTGTTTCTTGTGACAGACTTTCTTTTAAAGAGCTATAGAGTGATATAAGGATGTATTGATTTCCATTAAGGGCTGTGGTGCTTAGAAATTCCTCTCCTGTGTGTGTATGTGTGTGAGCAATATGTGAAATTTGATCTGTTTTTATATAGTGATTTTTCATATGGGGGGGTCAACAGAAGGACATATTTTTACATAGGGGTCCAGGATACACATACAAACATATAATTCAGTCATGAAATGATACCTTCCTATTTGCAGTGTGTGTGTGTGTGTGTGTGTGTGTGTGTGTGTGTGTGTGTGTGTGTGTGTGTGTGTGTAGGAGGTTGGGTGCACCTGTGTGTGCATGTGCATGCCAGCGTTCAACCACTCAGCTATTATCCTTCAGGTACTGTTCACCTTTATGGAGAAGTCTTATCTCATTGCCTCAGAACTCAGAACTAGCTTGCCAGCAAGCCCAGGGACCAATATCACCAATCCAGGGCTGAGATTACGAGTATGTGCCATCATGCCAGGCTTTTTAAAATATGGATTCTGAGGAACAAACTTGGGTCTTCATGCTTTCATGGTAAATGCTTTGCTGACTGAGCCATCTTCCCAGCCCTTGCTAGAATTTGGTGATAACTATTTGGCTACATTACAAATTGTGGTCATAATCTACTAAACTTAATCTCATGACCTACTCATGTGTTGTGACCTGCCTTCAAAACCTGATACTGTGCTTTCACAATGAGCCTTACTGACTCTCAGAAGGAAGGCACAAGAATGAAATCTAGAACTTTCCAAAGTAGGAAAATTAAAAACAAGGTTGGGCGGACTGTGGCTAGAAAGGGGGTGCAAAGAAGAATCCGTTGTGTTGAGTGTCCCCAAGAAATAATGACACTGTCCTTCTTTCTCCAGCTCGACCACATACTGTCTCCACCACCCATGCCATTTCGGAAATGCAGCAACCCAGATGTAGCTTGTGGCCTTGGAAAGTCGCTAAAGTACAAGAGACAACTGAGTGGGGAAGGAAAGCAGCTGCGGCGAGGGAGCCTGGGAGGAGCCCTCACCGGTGAGTCGGGGTGGCATGGGTCAGAGGAGCAATTGTGCTTTGCTCACAGGATCCTGAATAGCCTTGGTGTTTCGTGTGTGAAAGCCTGCCTGTGGACCCTTTTGTAAAGTCCTACTTAGTCCAGAAAGCAGTTTAAATTAAGAAGTTGAGCAATAAACTTATATGGACTATAGTTTATATACAATGACATGGCCATATTTTGCATATATACAAATGCATTAAGCAAAATTTATATTTTGGTGTAACTACCAGCTTAATCAAAATACAAAATATTTCTATCTCCAGTATAGGTGCAGCCTCTCTCTCTCTCTCTCTCTCTCTCTCTCTCTCTCTCTCTCTCTCTCTCTCACACACACACACACACACACACACACACACACACACACACACACACACACACACACACCTTGTCCCAATATTACTGTAGATCTGCTGCCTGTGAGATTCTTCCTAAATGTTTTATTCTGAATAGGCCACACAATCTGTGTGTTTGTGTCTTCATTCTGTTGCTCGACATACAAGAAACCAACAAAATGTCCAAATCCAACCACTTTATACTACCACCACCAATAGGTGAGCAAAGTAATTGGTATGCCTCCTCATCAACCTGTGGTATGGCCAGTCTTTGTGAGTTTAGTCATTTTTGTGGTCCTGTGATATTGTGGGTTTCTTTTGTATTTTCTGTTAGCTTCCTGTTACTCTAACAGGAGCCTAATACCATTGAATTATTAGAAGAAAAGGTTTCTTTGGATTTCATTGCTTTGGGACTGTGCAAATCAACATGTCGTGACTGGAAGCACACAGTAGAAGACCGATCATCTTAGGATGGGGAACTAAAGAGAGAAATATAGGGGAGCTAGCTCCCACCAGCCACTTTTAAAAGCATAGCCCCAGTGACCTGAAGACCTCCTGCTGGACCCTAACTCTTCAAGCTTCATTATTTCCCAAAAGCACCATATTGGGTCCAGCCTTGGATTCTTCAACACTTTGATCTTTAGAAATCAAATATGACACAAGTTATAGCATGTAGGTAATGCAGATCATGTTCTGTTGGAAGCTTATATGTCATCATTTGTGAGATAGTTATCAGATCTTCCCCCATGTTTAACTACAGAGTTACAGTTAAATGTTTCAGTCAAGCACAGAGGCAAATACTACATGTTGCTTATGAATGAGCTATGAAAGCTGCTGTCTATGAGGAGAGAGTGAGTATAAGAGCCTGGGAAAGGGAGTTTGCAAAGAGAACATTTGGCAAGCTAGACAGAAAAAAATAGCTATTGTTCTGTAACACAGCTGGATAACTGATTGGCAGCAATTCCATTTTTAAAAGTTCCCTTTGTAAACTGCAGGTAGGGAGGGATCTAGAATTTCTCAGCATGAATGCTATGTGCTGGAGGTGAGAAATTTGCTAGTTATTCTGATATAGTCATTCTGCATGCATTAAAAATGTTGCCAGGGCTGGAGTGTGGCTCAGTGATAGACACTAGCCTAAGTATTCATCGGCCTTAGGTTTGAACCCAGTACCACAAAAAGAAACAAGGAGAGAAAGAAAATGAAACAAAGAAAAGAATATTGTATAGTTGTGCATCCATTGAAATCAAATTTGTATAGTTGTGCATCCATTGAAAATAAAAATATATATTAACCAGGCATTGGTGGTGTACACTTTTAATCCCAGCACTTGGGAGGCAGAGGCAGGTGGATTTCTGTGAGTTCGAGGCCAGACTGGTCTACAGAGTGAGTTCCAGGACAGTCTCCAAAACAGAGAAACCCTGTCTTGAAAAAAAAACAAAAAATACTATATATATATATATATATATTATATATATATATATATATATATAAAGACACAAACTAGAGGTGAAAATGTTCATCTAAAAGTGAAGTTTTTTTCAAATCTAAGGAGCCCCCACAAATAACTTCTATGTATATTTCTTATATCAATATATTTACTTATATTTAAATACTTTTATTTATATTTATAACTTTTATTCTAGCTTGAGAAAAAGCCAAATAAGGATACATTAAAGCACAACTTACAAAAGACTCACATTTAATCTTTCATGATGAACTCAACTTTAACACACTAGATTAAATTTTTTTCTGTTTCATCTTAGTGATTTTTCCTCTAAACATAAATATTTTGAAGGAACATCGTTAGTTTTAAGCCCTGAAGGAAGTTTTGACTACATATGACAGTCTTGCCTGCCAATTCATCAATGGGCTGGAAAATACTTTGAATTATGTTTTTTTTCTTTTAGAATTATGGGCTTTGACTTTCTGGAAGTGGAATTGCTGAGGAACAGAAATACTGCTGCCCACATGGTTAGTAGAGTTGGAGCAGTTGGCGCAGAGAGTCACACTGCTGGAATGGAGGGAACATGATCAGGCCCAGGGAAGAACAAGGGGGGAAAGGCTGCAGAGCTGGCTAGATGGCTTAGTCAGTAAAGTGCTGCTATGTGAGCATGAGGCACTAGGCTTGAATTCCACTCGTGTGGAAGCAGAGTGTGGAAGCATTCATCCATATTCCCAGCACCGAGAGAGAAGAGCCAGATCAGTCCCAGGCCTTCTGCCCAACTTGTCTAGCAGAATTGGTGAACTACTTCAGGTTCAGTGAGAATCCTCATCTCAAAATAAGGTGGAGAGCAAGACAGAAGGCACTACTGTCAACTTCTGACCTCTTACATGTACATTGGTAACACACACATACACCACATGTGTACATGTATACACATTCATATGTGACACATGCATATCATACATACACACAAACATACAACTACACTATCTGTCTTTATGGTGGTGCATGAATGTCATAAAAGCTCTGGGAAGCAGAGGCAAGAAGGTTTTGAGTTCGAGGCCAGCCTGGGCTATGTATCAAGACCCTGTCTCAAATATATATATATATATATATATATATATATATATATATATATATGCTCTTCCTTGAGTGAGTGGTGCTATCACTAGAGTTCTACTGATGCTTCCTGCTGCTTGCTAGCACTGTTCTTGCTTTCCACTCATAGATGCAGATTGCCTTTGTAAGTAGTCCAGTCTCAGTCTAACCTCGGTCTAACCCTTCACTGATAGGAAAGGAAAGGAAATCCTGATGGTTATGATCCACCCCGTTTATTCATTTTAATTAGAAAGTTTATTTTAATTGAACTGTTTTTGACAGCTGGGTAGTAATTATTCTCACTCTTTTTTCACAAGTAGTTTATTAAAAGCTTTGAAACGATTCAAAATCTTGCAGCGGTATGACTTAGAGCATGGAGTTTGGCCTTTAGCTTTATGAGAATGAATTCTTGCACCTGCTTCCCGTTTCTTACTCTCGGCAGCTCTATCAAGTCTATTCTCAGAAATTTTGGTTGCTGGACAACTATTGGGTCACTAAATCTTAGGTGAGATGATTTTTTTTAAGTTTAGTCACCCTTAGAAGAGCTTTAAACAACCATTGAACATAAGCCTGTTTTGGAAAATAGGTCCATGAAAGTTGGGATGTGTAGGGTGGGGGAGCATTTGTAAGTGGTTCTCTAGACAGCTTAGCTGAGGGTTTAGTAAAGAAACATGTGAAAAACCCTTGGCCTGGCAGTGGGCAGCTGTTAGCATTACCTTTGTAAGTAACTGAATTAGGGGGCTTTGGAGCTGGTGGAGAAGGTAAACTCAACTAAAGTCAGCTTGATTCAATTTTTGCTTTTTAATATCTGTTTGGTTTTGAGGCAGAGTCTCACAGTGTAGCCTGGGATGGCCTGGGACATACTGTATATCCCAATCTACCCTTGAGTTCAGAGACATTTTCTTGCCCCAACCTCCTGAGAGCTGGAACTATAGGACTTGTTATAGGATTGAGAGATTATAGGATTACATCTGTTTTTGTGTCCTGTCTGCTCAGGTAGAAGGTATCAGGGCTCAGGGAAAAGAGCATCATCTCTGATTCTCAAAAACAAAGTGTCTACTAATTTTAGGCAACAATAATCATGTGGCCCCACCTCGGACCATATCCTGTTGTTCATCATACAATAAGAAAGCTGGTTTTGCCACCAGAGCCCTGTTCCTGCTCTAGTATCTTACTTCAAACACCAACCACTTTCCCATTACTTGACTTTGCTTCAGCTCTAGGATTTTTGGTTTGGTAGTATTGTACTTACAGCAGTGAGTTGACAGGTGTGAGGTGGAGGCAGGATGACCAAGAGTCCAGGGTCCCCTAGGTGCATAGCAAGTTTGAGTCCAGCCTGTACTCTTTTTTGTTTGTTTGTTTGGTTTTTGGTTTTTTGAGACAGGGTTTCTCTGTGGCTTCAAAGGCTGTCCTGTTATAGCTCTTGTAGACCAAGCTGGTCTCAAAATCACAGAGCTCCACCTGCCTCTGCCTCCCAAGTGCTGCCAGCAATGCCCTGCAGCCTAGACTATTTCTATCCAAAAACTAAAGTAAAGTATTTTATAAAGGCTTAGCTTGGGATTTGAAAATGTTACTGCCTAATTACAACTGAATAAAAATTCACCAAGCTTTTAGCTTTTCAAGAGGAAAATTTGTGACCCAGTCACTTATTTCTACATAATGATAGCTAATATTAAAATCTTGTAGGACAGGGCTACTTTCGGTGAATTACATTTATTGACTTACTAAACACATGAGACAGGGATGCATTCAGCCTGTTTTACAGATGGGGACACTGAGGCACAGGCATGTTACTTTTAAACAAGAACCAGGAATTATGTCCAGGCAGGCACACAGCCACTCTGAAGCTCTTTAGCATAGCAGGTACCCAGCAGGTTTTAAATAAACTTTAAATTCCAGCAGGATTAATTAGACTGAATTTTAGATAGGGGAATCTTTGCTTACTTGGAATCTGGGACTGTGACTCAATCTGTAGGGCTCTCAGTCCTTTAATTAAAGTAAATTAAATCTAAGCAATTAATGCATATAAAAAACCTTTAAATTCATACATTTGTTAACCCAGCAATTCTATTTCTGGGAATTCATTACAAGCAAACAGTCATGAATATGTGTAGAAAATTAGCACTGCTGATGTTTGGAGCAGTACTATTTATAATAATTAAAATTACATGTCGTCTAAATATCTGCCAAGAGAATATTGATTAAACATATTATAGAATATATACAGAGTGGAAAACAATTGTAAACATTGAAGAAGATGTAAAAAATAAATTTGAACACTGAAAGAAGTTCGTAATATTTAATGTGAAATCTGTTTCCAAATGTTCTCAAACTATTACATGCTTCGTAAGACTTTCTATAATTAAAATTAAACAATTGAATATTTGATGAGGAGGGAAGAAAACTACTGTGCTAAAGATTTTTGTGTTTTTTTTTTTCCAAACTGTCCTGATGATTACACAGGCTCCCTTCTTACATAGGTGTTTGAAGGGTTTGCTAGTCTTTTTTTATACCCTGCCTTTCAATCCACAGGGAAATTTCTTTCCCTCTAAGGTTTTTGTTATTGTTATTATTGTGCATTTGCATCACTCAGTGATATATGTCAGCGGTATTAATGCCTTATACTCTCAGAATGCTTATTGGCAGACAATTCCAAGTGTCTTGTGACATGGCTGAGGTTCTTCTAGAATGTGGAACCTAGTTTAGCTCTAGTACACTTGGTTACAGGACTTGCTTGGAGTCCAGTCTACTCTTGGTCCACGGTCTCTCAGATCAGCAGCCACACAAAGTGGCAGAGTCAGGAGCATGAGAGGTGGAGACCATCTGTATCAACAGATCTCAAACATTTGTAAGCATTGTGCTGCTAGTTTTCTATTAGTCAGAATGAGTCAAGCTATGGAAGCAGTCTGACATGTTTGTTGGGTAGGGATGCCTAATATAATGCTAAGAATGTAGATAATTAGGATCAGCGATTCAGTCTACCATAATTAGTTCCTGTCTTTTAAAGCAATCCTTCATGATAAAAATATTTTTTCAGAATCATAGAAATATGTGTTCAATGTAGATAATTCAGAAGATATAAAGCCTCACGAAGGATAAATCCGAAGACCTATAACTGTACCATGTTTTGAATTAATGATATCCATGTTTGAAATTGTAAAATTCTATTCCCAAACTAAAGATCTGAGTCACTAAGAGTATTGGGTCACTAAGAGTTAAAAAGAGGGAAACAAACATTGCTTGCTTGCTGATTTTATTTTATTTTTTTTAGGGCTGACATTTAAACAATAGACCCGGAGCTTACGATGCCCATCATGTTCTGATTTTTTTTTTAAAGCTAATGTTTTCTGTCTTCATGGCCCGCTGCTTGCTAAATAGATAGAAGCAGCCTGCAAACAGTGACTGAGCTTTGGAGCCCCCTGATGAGGAAGGGAAGCACTATTCTAATTGTTATACAGACCCTTTAGTCTGGGCAAAGATACACATGATTGTGCCAGACAGTTCACCGCCAGGTAGCTAGCTGCAGACTGGAGCATCTTTGAACCCTGCCTTCTGGATACACAAATGAGTGCCTCTGCCCTACTCTATAGCCTGCATCCCCGTGTTGTCATGTGTTCTGTAGCCCCGACAGTTAGAATGGAAGCTCCTTTACCTAAGGGGTCACTTCTGTTTCCTAAAGAATGTTTGGGTAATTTAGAATATAAAGAAAAGCAGGATCAATATATTCCCAAAGACTGTATAGGAATGCAATGTGTGCATAGCACTAATGGATTAGCTTGTAGACAGTATTGACTGGGGTTTTAAAACTTGTTAGGATGTTCTTTATCACTGGGGAAAATGGAGTTTTGTTTCTCTGGGCTTTGGAAATGAAACCTGTCTGTATTTCTGTCAGTTTGTCTTATTTTTGTAGTACTTCAAGCATGCTAGGCAAGTGCTGTACCCCTGAGTTAAATTCTCAGCCTATCTCTAGAACATTTTAATCATTTTACTTGAAGAGAGAAAAGAGAAAAGGAAAACAGCACAATGCCCAAGAAACATTCTTTCCTTCTAGAGTTAGCTTGGAGACCATTATGTTGGAGTGAGTGAGTCTTTCTTTGGTCACTTAGTGGGTTCCTCAGCTTAGTTGATAAATTTGAAAATACTCAAATTGAAGCTCCCATGGTATTTAGGAACTATTCACTGGGATGCAATGTCTCTGTCCTAGCTAAGGCAGAAGAAACAGTACCTCAACACAGTAGCAGTTGATTTCTTACACATGTAACTGTTCAGGAGAAAAATTCTGGCTAGGTTGCTCTCCTCATTGGTAGTCTACATGCCCACACTCCACCTTCTGGATAGGTTCTTAACTGGCCTTTAGCACCTCTTTTTCCAATTGGTCAAGGTGGAAATCGAGGAGATACCTGGGCTGGCAGAGACATAGTCATTTCTCTCTACAAACTTGTCAGGATCTGTCATATAATCACAGGTCACCCTAAGATGGTGCTGCCATTGTAGCATTCTGGGAAATGAGGTCCCACTGTCCTATAGCTTAGGGTTCAGACACATGTAGGCAAGGGAGGTTGGAACTCACCAAGTTGAAGAGCTTGTAGAGAAGTAGGTTTCAGTAAGGCCATATGACATGAATTTGGTTTAAAGTACCCATGAAACATGTTAAGCTGATAAGCCCGGTAGGATTGTGGAGCCACAGAAATAAGAGAGTCACCATTTTGAGGAATGCAAATCAGACTGTCGTGTAAGCAAATAAAGATGAAGATAAGACGATGCCTCTGGAATTAATAGTGTAGTTGCTGGGCAATCTTGGGGAGAACAATAGAGTACAAGTATACACTAGGGTGGTGTAGGTGAAAAGGAAACAAAGAATTAGAGAAAGAAAATGTTTGGGTAAACAATAATATCCATAGATCTTCTGGAACTTGTGCTGTGAAAGGTGTGAGCTGGGATGGTATGAGGGGGAAAGGTGTGAGCTGGGATGGTATGAGGGGGAAAGGTGTGAGCTGGGATGCTTTGAAGGGGAAAGGTGTGAGCTGAGGTGGTATCAGGGGTAAAGGAGAGGAGCTTGTTGGGAAGTACAGAGGATGACTTTTTTCTTGATTTCTTCTTTGACCCATTCATCATTCAGTGGTGAGTTGTTTATGTACTTGTTAGAGATTAGTTTTCCGACTATTTTAAATTTTATTTCTTCATGGTCAGAGAGGATACATAGTTATTTCTGTCTTTCTGAATTTGTTAAGGTTTGTTTTGTGTCCCAGAATATGAGTCTATTTTAGAGAAGCTTCAATGGGCTTCTGAGTAGAATGTGTATTGTTTGGTGTTTGTGGGAACGAACACATTGTAGATAACTGTTAAGTCCATCTTATGTATTACATGATGTCATTTAGTTCTGATGTTTCTATGCTTATGTCTTGTCCAGATGACCTATTGTTGAAGAAAGTGGTATGGAAATGACCTACTATTGATGGATTGTTGTTAATCTGTGTCTATAATACCAATTGTATACTTTTTTATGAAATTGAGTACATCATGGTTTGGTTGGTACATATATGTCTAACATCATAATTTTTAAATTTTCCTTTCATTAGAATGAAGTGTCCTTTTAAATCTTTTCTGATTAGTGTTAAAGTCTGTTTTGTCAGATATAGGATGCATTGCTACAATCTGATTTTCAAAGTATCTGATGGGTTTTTATATGTGACCTGTGTTGTTTTCTCTATAGTTTTCATAATCTTTATTTGTTATGTGTACTTAGTGTTTTAACTATGTTTTGGGGAGTTTTGTTTTTGTTTTGTTTTGTTTCATTTTTATTTTTATTTTCTCTATTTGGTGTTCTGTGTGCATCTTCTATCTGTATAGGTGTGTCTTTTCTCAGTTTGGGGAAATGTTTTTGTTGGTTTTTTTCTATGATCTTGTTGAAGATTTGGCCTGAGATTCTTCTCCTTCATCTATTCCTATAATTTGAAGGTTTTGATTTTTTTCGTGGTGTCAACATTTCCTGTATATTATTTTCCTATGTTTTTAAATTTTTCATATATTTTGCTTATTTCATTTAGTCTCTCTATCTTTGAATCCTGATATTCTATCTTATGCTTGATTTATTCTAATTGTAAAGCTTTCCATTAAGTTTTTTGGTTGAGTTATTGAGTTTTTCAATTCCATCTAGAGTTCTTTTTAGTGTTTCTATCTCTTTATTCAATTCTGTCTTCAAATCCTGGATTATCTTTTTCATTTTCAGCATTTGATTCCTTGAACATTGCTCAGACCTTTATTCTTTTAAAGTTTATTTTCTTTAAGTTCATTGAACTGGGGTGTGTGTGTGTGTGTGTGTGTGTGTGTGTGTGTGTGTGTGTGTGTGTACTAAACTCCTTGAATTCTTTGAAGTTTATGATTATTCTTTTTAAATTCTGTGTTTTGGGAGTTTATCTAGGTGATGCTCATTGACAAGCATTTCTGTAGAATCCATTGATTTCAAGGGAATGCAGCCTTAATCTTTCATATTTGTGTTTTTATGATATCTGGTTACATGGACTTATTTTGTTAGTTCTGTGTTTGATATGATCACAGCTGGTTATAACAGAGCACCAGTCTTTGGCCATGATCAGCCTGAAGGTTGGATATGGCTTAGGTAGAATGATGTCTGGTAGACTCAGGAGATGGGCTAGCATGCAACATTGTATGTCCTGGTACTAGCCTTGAGTTTGGGCATAGATCTGGAGGTTGGGAAGGGTGCATGGAGGAGAGGATTAGTGGTGTCATACAGCTAGACCCTGGTGCAAGATATGCAATACTTGGGTAGGTAGGAAATGGGGCCTGAGTGGCCTGTAGGTTATTTATGTTTGGGATCATGTAAGCAGGTATAGCTATATTAAGCCAAGGAATGGGTTGTGAGACCCATGTATACCTGGAAATTGAGAAGGGTATATGAATGAGACATGTGATTGTGATTCTCAACCTTCCTAACACTGTTATCTTTTAATACAGTTCCTCATGTTGTGGTGACCCCCAACCATAGAGTTATTTTCATTGCTACTTCATAACTGTAACTATGCTCCTGTTATGAATCGTAACATAAATACCTGATATACAGGATGTCTGATATGAGAGCCTGGTGAAAGGTTTATTTGACCCAATGAGGTCACGACCCTCATGTTGAGGACCACTGAGCTAGAATGGCATAAGATGTGCTGGACCTGGCTGGACAAAGAGGTGGGATGTGGTGCTCAAGGGGCCTGTAGGTTGTCAAGAAGTTTAATTTTAATATCTATTTCCTTATTGCTGGTTTTAATAAGTTTACTATTTTCTTAAAATAATCAAAGCAGTTTAATATGTTTCGAGGTTCATTGTATTGAGACCTGGGAGGATGTTAGGAGGGCTCTCTGGGAGTTGGGAAGAGAAGACTATGAAATGGTTGGTAGGAAATAGGAAGGAATTCTGAATTTAGGATTTCTTGGGAAGTGAATCCTGACTTTGTGTTGGACAAGGTCCAGACTCCAGGGAGCTGGGTCTCTTGGAAACATTAGTCTCACTGAAGACAGTTACAAGCCCTGGGCAAGGGTTATTTCAAGAGCATGCTGGGAAAGGTAGATCTGAGCTACATAGAAATGGGAAGAAGTTTTAGCATCAATGGTGACATTCTGCAGTGGTTGAGCCACAGCTGGTGGAATCTTGGAACATGGAACATGGGCAATGTTGGGCAATAGGTAGTAGATGGGCTGAGTTGCACATAAACAGTCTTTATAATGTGATTATTTTGAAGTTGGTATATTTTGAAACTTTTAAGGAGCAAAAACAAATCTTTGTGGTGCTCTTTGAATAGTTTCAGTTTGGGTTCTTTCCCTTTTGGCCAGTGGTGACTGTGGGAGAGACAGGCAAAGCCAGATCTCCACATGATTCACATTCACAATTTTGCTGACTTAATGCCTTGGCTTCTATTTGCTTTTCTCTTTCTCAGTATTTAGAGTTTCCCTGATGAAGGCACATGACCAAGGGCAGGAATTCTTCTATGTTTATCTGCTGCTCCTTTGTACAGCTTACAAAGTTGTGTAGTCCATCAGCAAGAGATTAGGTAGCTGTAGGGTGTCTGTGCTTAGTTTGGGAAATCATCGGGTAACCTAGAGATGACTGTATTGGCATCTTCATCTTGGCAAGAGCACAGTTTTAAGAAGCCTTTGGAACCTTCATTCACAGTCTTCACAGAGTGGGTGTCACTTTCTGTCCTGGGTGTTTTCTATGCTATCCAGGCATTTACCATTGAGGGCAAATATTTTGATGCATTTGTGGAAGTATCTGCAGTTTTTCCTTGTCAGAGTGAAGATCTCCTGAGACCTAGATTTAATGGGACACACAGCTGTCAGCTGGCTCTTCTGGCAGATGCTGCCTCCCAGCGACACTGTCAGAGTGCCTTCTGCTACTGTTCATCGCCTTTGCAGATGGCCTATTGAGGAGTCATTGCCTCTCTAACTTGCATGCCCACACCCCAGTTCCCAGCCCTGAGCTGCCAAGTGGCTGCACCATGTTCTCAAAGATGTGACATAGTTCTCATGGAAACTCATCCTCTCCTTCAGACATGTTGCACCAATGATGCAAGAGGTGAGAAGTTGGGCATGATGGGTTGGGAGGATTAATTTAGAGAAGAAACTGATGAGGACTTGAAGAACCACATGCATTTCCCTTTATACCAAGGATAGATGAAAGCCAGAGCTAGTTTCTTTGATTTGTGAAGGAGCTCCAAAGGCCAGTTCAGCCCCCCTCAGAAATCAGTTTTATAATTCTGTGCCTGATAAAACTTGAAAGACTTAAAACTTATGACGTAGTCTTGAGCACTGCTTCAGATGATGTTTTACACAGAAAGCCTGATTTCTCAGAAGGCCTTTGAAGTATTCTTTGTAGAGGAAACAGTTAATTGGACCCCAGGTCATGGTTAGTGTGGCATTTATATATCGCTGGGGCAGGAACATTGTCTGCACAGGTAAAACATGTTCATATACATGTTTGCTTTCTTGGCTTTCAACTTGATATATTGGATATAGCAAACTCAGTCTAGTAGCTGAGAGTCTTCAAAGGCTGCCAAACAAGAAAATGACTACTGCCTGTTTGAAGTTTGTTCTTGTGTGATTTTTCGAGATGTGTGCCACTAAATATTGCCATAAGGGTATATCTAAGTTAGGCCAATAAATCTAACAGAAAGAAGCTAAAAATCTATGGAGTGCTAAACCAAGAGCACTCAAAGTTCTCACACTCCAACACCCTTTTGCTAATTTCATGTTTTCTAGGTGTTTCTTGTGTTCTAGGTAATTCTGCACATGATAGACTTTGATTCTTCCCAACGAGAGAAAACAATCTGCTAAATCCATTCATCAAAAATTCAAGTTATTTGTTCTTCAAATTTCCTTTAGGATAATATACCAATTAAAGTTCAGAATGTTCAAAAGGCATTTTTATGAGACTTAGTGTAGCGTACTCTGACCTTGAACTGGCTGGAATCACAGATGTGAAAGTGTGGGCCATCCTGCCTGCTTAAGGCATTGATTTTTTTTAGAAGCACAATTATATTCCTTTTGTTGTGTTTACTGCCCTTTGTTTTGCACCTCCCTCCCATATTTTCATCTTTTATGTTTGTGAAACATGGGGCTTAGGTGATGCTGGGCAATGGATAGTGAGTGGGATGCATTGCACATTAGCAGTCCCTGAAATGTTAGTATTTTGAAGTTTGGTATACTTTGAAACTTAGAAGGGGCAAAGAAATCTTTGTGGTGCTCTTTTGATACTTTCAATTTTGGATTCTTTCTTTTCAGTCAGTGACAGTTGTGGGAGAGATGGTCAAAGCCAGATTGCAGATAGTTCACATTCACAATTCTACTGATTCATTGCATTTGCTTCCAGTTGCTTTTCTGTTTCTCAGTACTTACAAAGTCTCTATGCTGAACAGATGGAGTGTGGCCTGGCTGGGATTGCACAACTTTTTTTTTTTTTGACCCTTCATAAATTACACACTTTTAGCTTTAAAAAGCAAGCTGAGCCAATGCCATCATTATAGAATTGATATAGCTGTGTAACTTCTTTTGAGTTGAAGGTATAAAATACGGGGGTAGTTAAGCTGATAATATTCTGGTTAAGATTGTGACACCTGGGGCTGGTGAGATGGCTGAGTAGGTAAAGGCATTTGTCACTAAGCCTGACCCACCCAAGTTCCATCCCCATATCCCACGTGGTGGGAGAAGAGAACCTAGCTCTGTCAGTTTTCCTCTGGCCTCCACATGTGTGCCATGTCATATTTGCTCATATGCATACATGTACACAAACACACAAAACAAAGGAATATTTTTAAAAAGTGTTTTGTGAAACCTTCCTCAACAGGTAAATATCCCAGTCTAGAGAGAGTTGGCTTCCATGATACCCAGCTGTCACTAAACTTACCTCTTAAGGCCCCACTACCTAAGAATGTTACACTGGGCGTCAAGCTTCAGCAAACATCTTGTGGGTTGAAAACACGTGTGCCCTATTTTCTCAAGCCCCTTTTGTGCTTAAGAAGTAAATTGCATCTCCTATGGGGAGAGAGTAGGGAAACCCTTTGCTAAGAATGGTATGCCTTCATTTCCCCAGACTCTCTAGTCCTCTCCCCTCCCCGATTCACAGCACACTTCCCCCATGGCTGTGGAAAGACCCCTGTCATTTCTAGTGGAACATACCAGTACAGAGTCCTGTCCCTTGCCCTGACACTGAGCTTGCTAGGCCTTCTATCTCCCCCCTAAATCTTGTTTGTATCAGTCAGTCAAAGCCCTTGGGGTTGTCCATGTTATTTTGACTTCATGGAGAGGATGCTGACTTGTAGTCAGCTCCCCAGGAGAAAGAGGAGGCGAAGAAATGCAGATGCCACCAGTGGGAATGTTTAAAGATTCATAAAAATTAGTGTTTCTTATGCATTGAGACGCTGGTAGTGGTGGCCTGTATTTGTCATTGTCATGTTCTATTGTCATGCAGGTACTTAATCAGTGCATATTTCCAGGGCTAAATTTATTTTCTTGTGTCTGCCTAGACAGATAATCTCTGTTCTCTGATGGTTCCATCTCAGGTACCTGTCTCCATCCCGAGCCTGAAGGGAAGATGGAGGGCCCCCCTTGCTTTTCACTCATTCACTTGCTCACAGAAAGAAGAATGTGTAAGAGAGAACAATAGCATTTAAATATCTGTTTTCTTCTTCCTGGCAGGAACACAGGGAAAGTCATACTTAGTTTGAATATTTCCACCCCAAAATCCGGATTTGCCCATGGGATATCAGCCGGATGTGGGTCTTTAGATATGATTGGGTCTTTAGCGATGATTATGTCTTGGGGAGTATTGTCTCACCAGTGGGATTAAGGCCCTTGTAAATGTGTTGTCAGTTGGCCTGCCCTGTGCCAGGGGAGACATAACAAGTAGGCCCTTAACAGATTACACACTAGCTATGCCTTCATAGACTTCCAGCATCTGAAATTCTGAGAAAGAAACATTTTATTTATTACGAATGACCTAGTTTTAGGTTCTGGGTAAGAAATCATGACCAGTATAAATTTTTAGTTCTGCACCATATTCAGCTTTTACAATGACTCCATGTGAGGGCTGGCAGCTTCCCTGCCTGCTAAGGACAGCTACATGTGAATGTTAAGTATGGGTGTTGATGCCTTGTGTGCATGTATACAAACACTCCACTAGCCCTTGGTTTTTACTTAGTATTCTCTAAGGGAGGGAATGCCTCCAGTTTTGCTCTGAGTTACTCTGAAGGATGGAAGCCCTTTTATTAAAGTATCTAAAGCATTTCCCTGAGGTCAGGTTAAGGAAAAGGTTTAGACTGGTCTGATAAACTTGAACATTCTTATGAAATAATGAGATCTAGTTTAACCCACTGTGTTCTTCTCTATGCTCTGGTTGCTAGGAATCTTAATGCATAGGGATTTGTTAATTTGGTTTTGTTCTCCTTTGCTTGTTTTTGACTATACTGGTATACAGAAATAGCATTCTTTAAAAAGAAAAGTAATAAGTTATGTGTGTGTCCAGAGTGGGAAGTGTTGCCTCTCTGCCCCTTGGTGTATAAAAGGGTAATGAACTGATATTTCCTGATTCACATTTGATTCCAGGACTGTAGTGTGCTCAGTGGCCAGCGTAGATCATGTGTATGACCTGGACTTGAATCCGGGCAGCACTAGCCAAACAAAAATGTTCCATTCCAAACAGCTTCCTATTGTGTTTGTTGATTTTGCCACTTTTCTCTTGCTCCCCCAGGGCCTATCTTCTTGTATTGTCCCCATTCTTGATGGATAAATTGCTTCTACATTTCAGTGCTTGTGTGCCTATCATTTCTTTCACTTGTTTATAAATTCCTCGAGGACTTTTCCTTGTATCCTCCAAGCAAAGCCTCACATACTTCAAGTACTAAGTCTCAGTAACAAAGTTGTGTGGTAGCCTACAGGATACCCAGTTACCTTTTAACTCAAATAAAAAAAAAATGCTATTTTGTATATGGACATTCAATGCAATATTTGGGATATACATATAAAAAGTGTATTTGAATTCAAATTTCCTTAGGCTTTCTGTATTTGTATTTAAATTTGGCCATCTTTTCATTAAACCCTGGAATGAAACTGTGTTTAGGCATTCTCAGACATATCTCATAGGTCTTTGTGAACTGTGAATGACAATGGGGCAGAGACATGACACACAGACATTAATATAGTATCCTTAGCATGTTTTGTTTTCCACACCAGCTACTTTATTTCATGGGAATCAGGAGAATCTTTGTGAATGACAGATGACAGACTCCAGGCAGATCTGATGTGTGATATACTTCTCACTGTGAAAGTTGGGGTGCATGTGCCTTATTACAATGCAATTCAGTACTCACAGAGCTCTCTGTGGATTAAAAAAAAAAAAACTGAAGAATAAATGCATTTAAAGGAATGGCTAGCAGGAGATAATCAGGCTTTCAAGATTGAGAGATGGCCATTTGGAGGTTGATTGGAATGGCCAAATGGCAACCTTCCCCCATCTCAGTTAGCCTACAGATTTCCCCATGTCCTCTCTCTCTCTCTCTCTCTCTCTCTCTCTCTCTCTCTCTCTCTCTCTCTCCCTCCCTCCCTCCCTCCCTCCCTCTCAGGAATGTTAAGGAGCCTGATGGTACTGTTACTGTAAAATACAAGGCAGTGACCTTGGAGTTCACAGCTACTTAATGTCATGTGAGATTTCAGAAGTGGTCAGTTGCTAAGAGAGCAGAAATGGAAAGGCTGAATTCCTGCCTCACACCTGCCATTCATTTTCAGACATTGTTGAGATAATCATGATGCTAATCTGGACTTGGCGTTTTCTTTCCTTAAATATAAGGGCATGCTCATGATGTGCTTCATAAAGCACATAGGGATTTGTGACGATTTAATTCAAGACATAGGATTGCAACTTGGATAACAATGCCCACCCTCCCCACCACCCTGATTCTGTTGTTTTTAACCAGATGGAGTTGGCAATTACTAACTTTGGAGAACAGTTTCTACAGCTCTGACTGGGCCCACTCAAACCAGACATAGAGACCTTGAAATATTTGTCATTAGAGAGAGATCTGTGTGATATTTTGAAACAATCTTTTTATCAATAAAAAACAAACCATATGAAGATCGCTCTAGATGTCTTGCTTAATCCATTAATCAACATCAACAAGCATTTCTTAAGACAAAAATATGAAGACCTTTAGGGATTGCCATCATTATTGAGGAGAAAGAACTTGAAATCTGTTTAGGGTAAGCCCACTATGGAATTGTTAGCTGTTCCAAGAAAATACACATAGTTACACATGATTATGTGGAAAGAGCTGTGTATAGAATTTTCCTTGTATAAATAGGAAGCATGTTAAAGGAATTTGGACCTGCCTGGAAATTTCTGCATATTTGGTGTTATGGAGCTTATTTTATCCCCTCTAAGGCTGATTTTGTTCTTTTTGTTTATCTTGTAAGGCTCCTGGTCCCCGATTTCTCCTTGGTTCTATAATAACTGTTGAGATGTAGGGCAACTGTCAGCAGTGTTTAGCATCACAGGGCTGTGGGTGACATTTGGTGACATCAATCAAAGCATCTGGTCATGGAGAGGAGTGTTATTGAGTAGGCTTCATAACTTCTTTGAAAAGTAAGAGAGTAAGCCAAGTCATTTTCTAGTCTATGGAGGGTAGGCAGCTCCCTCTGAAATCTACAGTATATTGTGGAGGTGGTGGATTCACACATACTTCTTAAAAGATTAAAATCGAAACCAGAGAAGTGGTATGGCATCTTCCTTATTAAGTTTAAGGCCTTTGAGGGTTTGTGTTGTTATTGTCATGAAACAAAGAAGGGGACCAAATTTTAATATTCTAGACAATGTGGAACTATAAAACAATAAAAGACACCCTGGAGGAAAACAGATGAGATAGAGAGGTGTAAGTGCAATTCCACAAAGGTCCATTGGGTTCTAGGCATGGGCTGTGGTATTTGTACTAAGTGTGGAGTGGGCTGCAGTCTCAGAGGACACAGAGTTTGCAAGGTGACAGAGCATATGGTGCCCAGAGATAAGTATCATTCTACTTGTGTATCCACATATAGAACATGGTGTGATGGGAGAGACTAAGAAATATCTCCGATTTAAATGTATAGCTGCCTTTCCAACGATGACCAAAAGGGCAAGGTGTCTAGAGTGGACCCGAACCACCCTGAGCACAGGTTGTGTGTCCACCAAATATGCATTTTGTATGTTGCCTGCTGTCATCATTACTAGATGTAAGGAAAAGCAATTTCAGAGGGGAAAGTTGTTTACCCAGGGCTCCCTAGCTAGTGAATGAGCCAGGATGCAAGCCCATGCCTGACTTCTTGCCCACCTGTACTCCTGAGTCCACCTGGAAACTGTAATAAGAATCAGTGATCCCAAAGTACCCAATTCTGGGGAGGGCTTATTCCACCCTGAACATGACACAGGGAAGATCCTTACAGGGAAGAGTTGTTTAGTAGAGAGAGCAGAGGGGATGTTAGGCTATGGTTTATTGTGGGCTTTTGGTTTGCCACACACAGTGATGGTTTTCTCTCTACATCTCCAGGTACTTCTTGCCATCACCATGTGAGATCACCAACTCCATTCTGTAGAACATTTGCAGAAAATTGAAGCTTACAATTCAAAAAGCCTGGACAAGGACAAACAGCTACTGTGGGGTTGGGGTTTAAATTTAGTATGAGAAGCTCATTGCTGCCATGTAGGGTGGGACTGGAATCAACAGTTTGACTTCATGAGTTAAGAAATTGGGCATGTTCCCAGGATCTGGCAGAGCCAATGAACCCATTCAGATAGAAGGAAATTACAGTGGGGATGCCAGTCACTAGACTGAGAACAGGGATGGTGGGTATGGAAGAAATGACTCTTGGGCATTTCATGATCATCTTGGGTGGGGGCCAGGTACTGGTCCTCAGGGGATTTCAGACAGGGGAGACAGAAGCAGACATAGAGAGGGAGGAGGAAGGAAGAAGTGAGCTGACAAGTGCTTTAACAGCTGTTCCACACATCCACAAAATGACTCTGAGGAAAAAAATTGTTCTATTTATTTGCCTTTTCCTTCCATATATCTTGCCAGCAGCATTCATCAATATCTGTCATTTCCCAGGGGGCTTAGACATGTCTGGCAATTCATTCTGCTGAATTATATTTCAATACCCGAATGGAGGGAGGCCAGATTGCAGAGGTTAACTCTGACCTCTGCCCAGTGTCACTTAGTTGCCATCACCACCCCACCACCACCACACACAGTCATTCCAGGAAACACTGCCTGGTGTCTGTGGCCTGTTACAGTGTCTTCCTTAAAGAGGGCTCTGCCTAGCACCACTTTAGAAATCCATTTCCAGTTGCCCCTTTGCCTTTGATCTGTGCAATAGAGCTCAGGGCCAAACTAATATTTTTTTTTTAAATAAGAATTTTAAAGCTAGACAAGCACCGCCCAAGTGGAGACTGCCTTGGCGATGTAGGTACAGTTGGACAGTTTGTGGCCACGGTTGGGTGATTTTACAGAGTGGAAGAATTTCCTGAGTATTACTACAGCCAAGGGCAGTGATGGAATTGAATCATAGGGACACAGCTTATCATGCCCTGCTACATGCTCTAACTGATTTGAACCTAATGTCTGTACTTATTAGAATTACACTGAGGGGTAAGCATGGTAGATAAGAAACACTGCTTTAAGTACAAGTTACGGGAAAACAAACAGAAGGCCAAATAAATTTCCATGTAAGTACTGTTTTCAGTTCTTTATAACTGTACTGTGTGTTGACATCGTTGCCCTTTCATCACAAAAAGACATGGCTTAACAGGCTGGAGGTGTATTAGACTGAGTGTGCAGAACCACTGTATCTTTGAACTGCCTTACCATAGTACCCATACCAAAGTTAGTTTTGATTTAGAGCTAAAGCTGTGATTGACAGGGACAGTGGCAGCTTCAGACTGACCTCCATACCCTCATGCTTTATGCAAAGGCTTTGATTTTCATGTTGTAGGTATGTGTGTTCTGCTGTTTTCCCATAGTTCCTAGCTCACTAACAGCATGGTCTCAGGCTTTAGTTACTCTCCAACCTCTCTAGGTATGTGAAATTGTTAACTTACAAAGAAATTGCTAGCCTCTGATGCCTGCCCCTCCCCATGCTCTAAGCTTCTTGCAAAGCATTTCTCTTAATTTGGTCATTGGATTTTTATATGTATTAGTGTTGCCTATCCATCCTATGTTAAATGCAGTATAGGTGTTGATTGTATTCCAGAAAGTGAAAAGAAGTATTTTTGGTGAATCTGAGTTACATGGTTAATCAAGGGAGGACCTCAGTGCCCTATTAGGCCCAAGTCAGCTGTAACACCATTACTCTAAGCTGGAATCTTGTATTGAAAGCTCTTGTATTCAGTTTCCAATTTCTGTGACAGCTGGAGATTGCTGGCAAGTGGGCAGTGATATCAAGGACAAAGGGTCAAGGTTGTGCTCTTGTGTCAAAAAACACTGCAATATTTTTTTAAAGGGATTGAAAAGCAGCTCAATATAGAATTAGCACTATGGTCAGTTGTTTGCTGGTTTTATGCCATTAAGAAGAATGAATTAGCAGAATTGATGCTTTCTAGTCATCCCTTTGCAGTGGGGACAAGAAATTGGAAGGCAGTCACCCATGTGAGTGGAAAGATGAAGGGGACCATGTCCCCATGTTTTTGCAGCACTGCCAAAGATGAATAAAGGGAGGCTATAATTGCTGTGGGGATGAGAGTCATAATGACAAGGGAGCAAATGTTTAGGAGTGAGCAATGGGGCATGGAAGAAGAACCTCTGGGTGATGATGGAAGATACCCAGGGCAGTGGCTGCTGAGTCATCGATTCTGCCCAGAGCTAGCCAGTGACTTAGTATGGGCTTAATCTTTCCAATTCTGGAATTTGGAGAGCACTTAAAAAATCTACTCTTCTGCTTATGACAGGAAGGGTGTTCGCTATTGAGTATAATTTGCAATAGGAGGAGTTGATGTGGATTGTGTAGCTATCTGCTTTGACAAAATCTTGAGTATCCCATTGTGTTTTTCTTTCTATTTACTCATTTAGTTTTCTTTTTTTTTTCAAGACAGGGTTTCTCTGTGTAGCAAACCTAGCTGTCCTGGAGCTCACTCTGTACACTTCAACACTTAACATTTTTTTTTAATTTTTATTTTTTTTATATATATAAAGCAATAATGGCAATATGTTATGCATCAATAGCAGCAACAGCTTTTTCAGGTTCTGTACTTATTTTTAAGTGCATGATTTATTATGTTAAATCCATCTATATCATTGTGCAACCACTGCCACTTTCCATCCCTGGAACGATTTCATCATCCCACACTGACACTATATATGCATTAAGCAAGGGCTCCACTCTCTTCCCCCAAACCCAGAAGCCATAGTTACACTGTCTCAGTGAACTGACTATTGCAGATACTTTGTGGAAAGGGAATCATACAACATCTGCCCTCGTGTGACTAGCTTATTTAGCACAATGTCTTCATGGTTCATTCATGTCAGTGGTTCTCAACTTGTGGGTCATGGACCCTTTTGTGGGGGTCAAACAACCCTCTCATAGGGGTCACCTAAGACCATCCAAAAGCACAGGTATTGACACTACAAATCATAACCATAGCAAAATTACAGTTATGAAGTAGCAACAAAAATAGTTTTATGGTTGGGAGTCACCACAATGTGAGGAATTGTATTAGAGTCGTAGCATTGGAAGGTAGAGAACCACTGATCCATGTTATAGCATTGATAAACTATACTTATCTATCAATGGGCGTGTGGCTTCCCCTTTAAGCACCCGTGAATTGTGCTGCTGCGGAGATGGGTGTGCAAGCATGTGCAAACATTGACTTTCCTATCTTTTGTATGTATACCTAAAGAGAGGTGAAACAGGGTCATTTTACTAGGCAGTGGCGGGGAGGTGAGTGGTGAGACTGTAGCTTCTTCCAGTGTGTTGGTGAGTGTGATGTTTTAGGGGACTACTGTGAGAGCTTCAGGAGATGCTAAGAGGAACAACAGGCTACTATCTAAAACCCTAGAAAATTATATACTTACTAAGATACTTGCTGAGAGAATGGGCCCTGTTTGCCTGCTCATGACCAATACAATCCTAGCCTTCATGTTAGCTTTGTTCTTGCCCCATTGCCTCTGTAATGTACCTCCATTCTCACTACACCCCTAATATATGGTCCTCCTGCCTTCTCAAATCCAACAAGAGCAAGGCATTGGCCACCCAGCCTAGCGTTTGTCTGCCCTTAGTTGGTGCCTTAGAGAGAGATAAACAATTTTTTTTCAGAACCCTTAGTAAAACTGAGTACTAGAAGCCAGACTGAAGCATTACATTTTAAATGTGTTCAGCCTTCTTTTTCCTTTTATATTCTGGTTAGAATCCAAAAGAAATAACCCCAAATATAAGGCTGTAGACTGATGGCTAAATCTATGAGGCCCCCCAGGTGATATGGAACATTTTTAATAGAAGCTCTCAAATCTAGTCAGGTATCGTGATTCCCTGATGATAAAGGAGAACTCCAGAGGCTATATTTAATTCTTTATATGGCCATTCTGCTAAACTTATTGCTGATGGGGTGTTTTCCTGTTTCTGAGGGATAGCCCCACCTGTGGTGTGGTCTAAAGCATGTACATATCTCATGTCTGAAAACATAGCATGTATCTGTAAAGCTGCTGCCTTTCCATTGTCTTAGAATTTAGGGTAGAAACAAAGAAAAGCACCTTCCAAGAAAGGCTAATATGTAGCTTTACCTAGAACCAGGACATTGTTGTTGGATGTTCTTTTACTCTAGCCCCACGTTGGAATGCCAAACAGTCGTTGGGTTTTTTTGTTTTGTTTTTTTTTTTTCTCTCTTAAGATCTTAACTTTTTGGCTCTTTGGGGGAGCCTACCACCCAGCTCCCAAATAAAACACATACAGAGACTTATTCTTATTTATAAATGCCCAGCCTTAGCTTGGCTTGTTTCTTGCCAGCTTTTCTTAAATTATCCCATCTATCTTTTGCCTCTGGGCTTTTCCTTTTCTATTCCTATATACCTCTCTTTCTTACTCGGTGGGTTTCTGTGTAGCTGGGTGGCTGGCCCCTGGAGTTCTCCTTTTCTGGGCTGCTACTTCTTTTCTCCCAGATTTCTCCTCTTATTCTCTCTGCCTGCCAGCCCAGCCTATCCGTTCTCCTGCCTTGCTTTTGGCTGTATAGCTCTTTATTAGACCATCAGGTGTTTTAGATAGGCAAAGTAACACAGTTTCACAGAGTTAAACAAATGCAACATAAACAAAAGTAACACACCTTAAAATAATATTCTATAACAGGACATAGTCTGCATCTTTCTCAGTAATGTTTATTTTAGTGTGTAACCATAGATGAAGGCAGGACTCTGGCTCTCTTAGTTAAGTGGAGTCCCAGTGCCCAGCACAGCCACAGTAACTATTGCCGGTAGTCCAAATGACATATATAGACCTCAATGCTTGAAATCTGTCAGGTTCTGGTATTGATCACGGTCAACTGATTCTGTCTTTAAAATGGACTTCTGTTTTGTGCCTCCATGCCTCTAATTCTGTCAGTAGAGAATGTTTAAGGAGAGCTCTAATGAACACGGTGGGATTTTAGAAACATGTTTTTAAGGAACCTGGTGCTAATCAAGGTTCCAGTTGTGACAACAAGCTCCATTTGGTATTAAAATGAGCAGCCAGATTGCTAGGCAAGCTCACCTCTTGTACAACACATTGGAAATGGTATTATCCATTCATTTCCACCCTGTGCAGCTGAACAATGCTGTTGACAGATGCTGATTTTCTTAAATCGTAGGCAGCAAATGATGCATGAATGTAACAGCAACACACTTTTTAGAAGCCCTTGGTAGTCATCAGAAAGTAAATTTATATGAAGTTTGATGTGATCGCTACCAGCTACAGCGCTATGTTAGTATCTTCTAATGATTGCCTTAGACCCATCTGTTATTCTCTTTTCCCTATTAACACTAAGTGGGGTCCAGGCAGGACGGATGTATCCCCATGTGTTGTATTAACAGACTGTGTAATTTGTAGCATTTGTATGATTCTTTCAGATAAGTCCTATGCAAAAATAATGACCTCTGAGCTCTAACCTATTACACGATTTATACACATTTTATTATGTACATGTCTGTGCACTTAGTAATTACTTTTTCTAGTATCATAACTAGCTTTTCCTACTCACTATAATCTGTATTGTATTCCTTATATGTTAAGCTGATTTGGTTGAGTCTTGAGCTCTGTGGTGTATTTTCTGCATTAGATTTACAACAACCCTGTTAGTTTTCCTCCACTTTACAACTGAAGAGCCTGAGGCATGGAAAAGGTTATGGAATAAGTAAAAGAATCAGTTTTGGGGTTCAGCCATAAAACTCACAAGTCTGACCTTAGAGTCACCCACAGCTAAAGTAGTTATTATTTACCACTGTTGCCAGTGGCCTTTACATCCTCTTAGGTTTAAAGAGAGTCTAAGATGTGTGCACAGACATTGGCTGGTTAGTTATCAAATCTAAGTGTCATCTTCTGGGTTAGACTCTTTTTAGGTAGCAAAGAAATTGGGGGCTTACCTTTGTTCTTCATAATGAGGTAGAATCAATGTATGAGAGCAGCGAATAAGATATGGAATTAGCTTTAATAGTGATGTCAGTGAAAGGCAAGGTAGCATTCAGGTCTTGTTACCAGAAAGCCTCTCCATATTTGAAAAACTCCTGGGAGCTTTAACAAGAGGCAGATTTTCAAAGGGAAGGTCAGCGTGTGTGAAAGGGCCACACTTTGGCCCCTTCTTGGCATTCCTTCTGCTGTTTCTGGCTTCTGTCCAGTCTGGCTCTGCCTCAACCCAGTGATCAATGATCTTCACCGATTAGCATCCTGTACAAAGGGTTAGCCAAGAGTGTTGGCTCTGATGAGGAGGCTCCTTGTGGTTCCCTTTTGCTCTGATTGTCCATCAGACCTCTTCCTGACTCAAGGCTATCTCATCTGTAACCCTATGACTCAGGAACTGTCATTTGGAGGAGTAGAAGGAATGTGTCTGGGGCTAATTTGCTCACTCAGAATAAGGAACACATTTTTGATAAAACAACCAAAGCAAAGTTGTAAAAATTTATGTACAGTAACAGAGGATCATTCACTACAACTCCATACACCTCCCAGTCACTATAATGAAGCTTAACATTTGGTGCACTCACCAGGTTCAAAATGGAAATAATGGAAATATTTGCAGCCACAAGTCACACACTTAATTTCTCTATTTAGACTTTTGAGTTGAACTAGCAAAACTGTCTGGCAGATAAGTTTGAAATTCTACATTCTTCTTAAAACTATTGTTGTTGTTGTGTGTGTGCACACACATGCCACAGCATATATGTGAGAGAATAACTGTGGAATAAGCTATCTCCTCCCACCTTTATGTGGGTTCTGGGGACCAAACTCATGTTGTCAGGCTTCTGAGGCAACCACTTCCTTCTCCGGAGAGAATGCTGATCTTGCTATTTCCATGAAGAAATGTGTTGTACCTTCTGTGTTAAGTGACCTCGTTAAGACCACAGCCAACGGAGGATGCTTTATCACCACTGTGGTGGAGGAGGACCAGACTTTGACATGATGTGTGAAGCTCACCAATTTGACTGACACACATCTAGTAAGAACTAGATTTGAAGCAGAGTTGTTTGCCTGATTCCCAGCCTTTTGTTTGAATAATTCTGTTCCTATGTTTCCAGGTGATGTACCCTTACACACACACACACACACACACACACACACACACACACACACACACACACACACACTTTCTTACAAGTAGAATTCATTCTCTCATTTTGTAGCATATTTCCACCTAAGCATATATGATAACTATCATCTTGCTTTAGAATTGTGGCTCAGGGGCCAGCACAGTGCACAGTGGTTTCAGCAGCTTGCTTATTTGGCTGTGAACTTTTGCCTAGCTACAGAACCTATCTGCACTGACAGTGGAGGGGACATTCTGTACCCACAAGGCTATCACAATGTTGCAGAGCCTGGTGTGCACCAAAGCCCTGTTGGATTGTAGGTATTGCACTGTTCTTATGGATAAAAAATGATCTTTTCACTGATTCTTTCTGCTTGGACCAGGTCAGGTGTTGCTTAGCTACTTAGGACTGATTGCATTCAGTCAATCAGCAGTTATTGAAGTTGTACCAAGGGCCACCTCCTTCCCCAGGAACTAGGTACACAAATGAATAACCCTGTTTCCTGTATCTGGGATCTTAGCAACACACTTTAATAATTCCTTACTACTGAATGAAGAAGAAAAACTGATTTGTAGATCTTTTAAGTGAACTTAACAGTCATGTTTTCTAAGTGTTTTGTAGTCTTAGATTTAAAAAAAAGAAGTTTATCTTCAGAGAGCAGCACAGTAAGGATTTCCTACATCACAATAGCCTTGCTGTCTAGTACTCCATGGCTGCAGTAGCCCCTCTCTTCAAACATAAAGGAAATGGAGCATAAGGTACAGGAAAAGACTGACTGATGCCCTTCCCTGAGCCTATCATACAGATTACTCATCAAGCTGGTATGTTTTTAAAAGGTTGTATCTTACATCTGTGTTATAACGAAACTGTATTTTCATACTGTATGCACCCTGTTTTCCTAAACACAGCCCGTTGCTTTCCTGTCGTTTCTCATTGATGTCCTCTTTTGGAGCTACAGTGATAAGTCCTAGCACCTGTCTTAATACACCTTCTAACTCATGTTTCAAAATAAGGCAAGAGAAAAAGCCCAGATTCCACACTCCCTACTTTTAATGTATCATTATTTCACAAAACTGTTCAGATCCACAGAGGTAACGAATTATGTCTGAGTTTTCACTGGCAGCCTTCATTTTTTAGGTGCTGGTTGCTATGTGTGTTTGGTTAAGAAAGTCATATTCCAGTGCCAGCAAAATGGGTCCATGGATAAAGTGCTTTTTGTGCAAGCCTGGTGATTTGAGTTCAAGCCCCAGAACCCACATAAATGTGGGAGGAGAGAATGACCCCAGAGCGGTTGTCCTCTGACTACTGCACACATGCCATGGCAGGTATGTACCTGCGCGCGCACACACACACACACACACACACACACACACACACACACACACACACACACACACACACAAGTACTTTCAAAAGACATACTCTAGTGTATAGAACTGATGAGGAACAACTGACAAAAATCATTGTGATTCCATATTTGCAAGAAAATGTATTTCATAGACAGACATGGGCATGTCCAAGGTGATTTTTCTCTGCTGTAATTTTGTTTTCACACATGTACATTTTCTAGTTTTGAGTGATAAGAAGTAAAACCTAACCTGAAATTGTCTTTTCCCATTATTATACTACTCAACGCTATAGCCAAATAGGCAATGTGCACTTTACTCAAAACCCCCCTCAGTAACTCTGCATGGATGATTCAAGCAGGTCCATTTTAGAGGTGGAGAAACCAGTGTCAAGAGAGGGTGACTAAATCCCTTGCCCTAGTATCCTTTAGATCCAGGGGCAATGTCATGACATCAAGCTAGTTCATTCTTAGTTCTGTACTCACACTATGCAATGAGGAATTGATCAGTTGTGCAAAATAAGAAGTCATTTTCCCTTCTGTAATTAAAATACAAAATTCTGAGAGCACTTTGGTTAAATAAAGCATTAGATCATTTGACCTGATGGTTGATGGATGATGCCCATAATGCTTAGCTTCTGTAGTGCTGGGGACCAGCATTCATTGCACTACATAATAAATACCACAGTCATCATTAACTAGTCAGATATACTTGTTAGGTACATGCTTGAGGGAGGGAGCCCGTGTCCCTTTTGATACAGGGCGAGCAGCTGTGTGCACTACAGAGCCCCCTAGAGGCTCCACAGGTTAGAGTGTTTCCTTTTATTATTCTGTGTTTCTGGAAAGAAAATGCCCTCTCTTCTTTGCACCATTTAGTAATAGTCACTGTGCTAAGAGCGAAGCAAAGCAGGTAAGACAAGACATTGTGTTTATTAAGCATCATTACTGTGTTAATAGTCATGGGCGTTCTAACTTTACTGACACAAAGAAATCAAACTCCCTTGTGTTGATGGCATGCTAGTCTGTATCTGGAACTACAGTGTAGATCTGTCAGGTGGTTGACTTCTAAAAGTGTGTGTGTGTGTGTGTGTGTGTGTGTGTGTGTGTGTGTGTGTATTTGTGGTGCATATGTATGTGTGTATGTATGTGTATCAGAGTTGGAGTTGATGGAAATTGCACAGTGAACCTAGACTGACACTGATGTCCTGATTGATGCAAATGGATACTATCATGTATCCTATGGACATGGTTGGACAGCCACCTGCACTTGACAGAGAGAAGCTGGGGAAAGGGACACCAGCCCATTTCACCTTGAGAGAACACCACCTCCTCTTTGGTGGTCACAACCTCCACTTTGTATCTCATTTCTAGATTGCTTTCCATATTAGATTTTCTTCAAAATAGCATCACAAACACAGAACATTTATTTTTGTGATGAGAGTACATTGTGTATTTACATATATTCCCAAAAACATTCTCATGAATAGGCAGGAAGATAAAAAACCCTCATCCTAACCCGGATGAAGCCCCCCAATGCCCAACATACGAAGTGATTTACTTAGGCTTCAGTGGGAAGTCAGGGTCAGAGCCCACCACGGTATCTCCTGACTTAATTAAAACATTTT
This sequence comes from Cricetulus griseus, assembly GCF_003668045.3. Classification (NCBI taxonomy): domain Eukaryota; kingdom Metazoa; phylum Chordata; class Mammalia; order Rodentia; family Cricetidae; genus Cricetulus; species Cricetulus griseus. The sequence goes on along the minus strand of NC_048595.1, from coordinate 321,453,428 downwards.
TTCTCTGGCTGCCAGTAATCAGCATAGCAACAGAGCATGGCAGAAGGGATGCAGAAGAAAGATGGCTTGGAGTCGCCCAGTATCTGCAGAACTATGTCGTTGGCCTGCTGCTTACTCTTTTCTTTTCTATTCCAACAGGGAGGTACCTCCTTCCAAACCCGGTGGCAGGACAGGCCTGGCCTGCCTCAGCTGAGACGTCCAACCTTGTGCGCATGCGCAGCCAGGCACTGGGCCAGTCAGCGCCCTCGCTCACCGCCAGTTTGGTAAGTGTCTTGCATGTGGCCGGAGTTGCCATGGCCATTATCTCAGTGGGTTCTGTCTAGCCGCTTCAAGTGTAACTGGGTTTGCATTTACATACATGTAGCGTTGACTGCAGGTTGGGCAATGGGTGTGTCTGGCTCTCTATCTGCCATTTCTTCCTGCCCTCCCCCAAATGTGAAATATTTCTATTTGGCTCAGCACAAACAACAAAACCATTTCAAATAAATAAATAAATAAATAATGAATAAGTAAAAGACTGTGGTAAATTCCAAGGGCAAGAAAACCACAGATGACAGCAGTCTGTTCATTATCAGATCACCTTGCCCAACTTGTTTATCACTTGTGTTTTGTGTATAAATGTGAGCATGGTGTGAGCACATGCTTATGTAGGCATGCATTGAGTCATCTGAGAGTAAGATGTGTGTCCATATTCTCTTTGTTTGGTAGTTGTCAACTTGAGCAATTTTCTCGCTGATACAACCCAGTGTCAGCTTAGCAGTCTGGTTCAATTTCAAACACTTGTCCTCAGCAGTGGCAGTGCAGCACCAGGCCTCTGGTCTCCAGCCCTCCTCTCTTTGCTCTCCTTTGATCTGGTGTGCTCCCATAGCCTTGCTCTTCTTTTCTTACATCGACATTGTTGGAGAAAATTTATAGACAATTTTTCATGTTGTGCTCATCTGCCGTTTTCCCATGGCAAGACACTGGTTTGTGCTTTCCTGTTCCAAATTGAGAACTGGTGATGTTTCCTCAGGACATGCTATTGACAGGTGCAGGATGCCTTGCTACCCCTCACTGTGTTGTTAATTTGGATAACCCAGTCGAGGTGCTGCCTGGTTGTTCTGCAGTAGTTACCACTGACTTTCTCCCTTGCAGTGTAGGAGCTATCTGGGGAGATAGTCTAGGCTATGCAAACATGCTTCTCGCCAAAAATTTCCCCTGAATTCAGCATCTGTTGGCGATTCTTGGAAGGATCATTCTTTTTTTATGATGATTAAAAATGGTGGGGGCTAGGAATGTAGCTCTGTGGGAGAGTACTTGATAGCATGTGGGAAGTCCTGGATTTTTCCCCTGCACAGAAAAAAAAAATGACCTTCCAGTATTAATACCCTCCATATTCACTAGTTGGGACATATTTGCTAGCATAGACTTGGGCTTTCTTTTTTACTTTCTCAGTGTAACCTTGATTTTTAGCCATTATGCTTACTAGATTTTTGTTCTCTTGCTGGACACCTTTTTAAAAATGTGCGTATGCACGTATGTGTGGTATTACATGTATGTGAATATACATTTATGTGCACATGTGTGGAGGCTTAAACTTGACATTGTCTTTCTTGGTCACTCTCCACTGTCTTTCTTGGTCACTCTCCACTTTATGTATTATTCAGAGTCACTTGATGAATCTGGAGTTTCACTGATTCCAGTTATCATAGCTAGCCAGTTTGCCCAAGGATCCCTTGTCTCTGCCTCCCAAGTGCTTCCATGCTGGGTTCTGGGAATACGTACTCTAGTTCTCATGTTTGAGTGACAATCACTATATCTACTGAGTCTTTCCCCCCACTCCTTAGTGGATAGTCACTTATCTATTCTAACTCATGTTAAAATCTTTACAACTTGGTGAGGCCCTGGCTTTATTCCTCTGCACCCAAACAAGCAAACAAACAAACAAAAAACCATGGAATTGAACAACAAAACAAAAAGTCTATATGTTACTTTTGCATCCGTGGTAAAGTAACATGGCATAATAATAGATTTTTAAAAATGTCTTCTTCACAAAAATGGGAATAATATATATAAGATACACTGATGGGAACTTATGTTGGCTATTTGGTCATGATATAGTGCATGGAGATTTGATTTTGGTTTAGCCTCCAGTCCTACTTTGGCATTAAAGAGAGGCATAAACTTGGGCAAGTCTTAGTTCCCCAAATTCCTTCAATCTGATCTGCAATTGCAGAATACAAAAATACATTAAAAACAGTCCGTGAAGCCCATTTGACTCTGAAATTTTCTGAACCTTCTTTCAAAAAGATTAACAGTATGAATGTATGGAATAATGATCTCCAGAGAAGATACTGAAGCGGTCGGTAGTGGGGAGTTTGGTCCTCCTTCATCACCCTCCTACCCCCTCCTAGCAGAATTGTTTGCCTTGGGGAACCTGTTAAAACCTGATTTCTCTGCAAACATTTACCTTTTAAGACAAAAATACTTCACAATTTATGATTTGTGACAGTGTAATTCAAACATTGCAATCCTAACATTTGAATAGTAATTCTATGTCCATGCTTGTTGGAAAGTGAAGCATTCTAATGAAGGAAACTCAGCCCCACATACTCTTAGCACCTAATACTGTGATCACATGCCCAGACACAGACTGATGTTTTTATTGCTCAAATGCACACCACACCACCTAAAGTATTGGGAATAGGACACAAAAATAAGAAATGCTAATAGATAAGATAACATTCTTAGCAGGAATCATTTAGATTCATAGCTGGTCTACCCACAAGCTTTATGAAGCTTCACATGAACTGTGGCTAAATTTGGACACAGAGACCTGACTATGTTTAAGCCATTTACTTTGGGGTTGTCAAGGTGTCCTGCTGGGCAGGGCCCCATCTTGACTTCCTGGGTCTGTTGTGGCATGGCAAAATCCTTACATCAGTAAGTCACTGTGGTACACTCTGAATCTGTTTTGTTGCCAGTACCATTTATGTGACTGCATAACTAACAGGACCTTAACATTTAGCCTGTTCCATGTTCCTGTCATATTTGGATTTAAATTATTTTCGTTGATTAAAAGTAACAGATTGGGGCTGGGGAGATGGCTCAGAAGTTAAGAGCACTGGCTGTTCTTCCAGAGGTCCTGAGTTCAATTCCTAGCATCCACATGGTGGCTCACAACCAATTATAATGAGATATGTTGCCCCCTTCTGGTGTGCAGGCAGAACACTGTGGACATTAAAAATAATAACAGAATGACTAGAGAATGCTGCTGAGGAGGTGGCAATGGACAGCTGTTAGAGGCCTTTGTTTTCATTACCTTTAGTTTTCCTTCTTCCATTTAATCCTTTTCCAAACAAGATGAATTTGTGGAGTTGCCCTATGCAGTGGAACATGCCTCCGCACTGGCTGGTCCTGCCTTCCTGGCCTCTGGCCTTATTTCTGGGACCCCTTAGAGCTATGAGCTAACTTTCCCAATGCGTTTAGTGTCAATCATGATATTCCTTTGAATGCTTAACTCTTCGTGTAATATTGTAAGCCTCCTGAGGGCAGACTGATTGGATGGCTCCATTTTTCTGCTCCCTGCTGCCCTTAGCACAGAGCCTTCCATGTGGGAGGCATTCAATAAATAGTAATGAAGTAACAGATGAGTGTTCATGAAAAGAAATGTCAGCTTTCTCTAGTCTCAAGATAAAGCAATGGTGTATGAGTGTGTGCTCTGATTGATGGTCTAATGATATCACCCATTTAAAGCCTTGATTTCTGTTGTTCTATGTGTATCTTACAATTGGGACTATCTTTAAAATCCATATAGCAGGCCAAATCCCAATTAGTGCATGTCAGCCACTCAAAAACTATGATGACAAAATTGCAACATGATTATCATTGTCCACAAGCAGCGTCTCTGTAGTCATTGTGGTTTAAATTTTTTATTGACTTTTTTCCTAATCACTAAGTTGAAGAGATACTTGTCCAAGTGTAGGAGAATCAGAAAACAAATATTCAAAGTGCTAAATGGCAGCATCACATACGATGTGACAGAATTCTGTTCCATCAAAACAACTCACATTTTGGTATGGACATTTTACCTGAGAGTTGAGAATATGCTAGCAAGATATTAATGAAGGCTCTGTGATTTGATGGGTATGAATTTTAGCAAACGCATGACCTGTAGTTTTCTAAAAGCCATGGGCACATTTGAAGGTTCTGCTAACTACCGTCTCAAGGAGGAGATTAATTCCTAGCCTGAAGTATCTAGTTTTCCTTGGCAATGCTAAATGTAGTTGTGTTCCCTCTCCAAGACACTTTGGGCATTTCAGATAAATGGCATGTTGCCAATTCATCCTAAGTAGCCTGGTAGCTGGCAGAATACATGCTCAGCCAGTGTCCGCCCGCTGGGACACCAGCCGGGAGTGCTGATGAAGTGTCAGATGTATACTTCATATACATTAATCTGAAGGGGGAAAACTCATTTTCCCATTTGCTGTCTCCATCTTTCTGTCCCTCCCCCCACACACGGGTAGTTTATCACAGAAGCCGTTGTCGTCAGGAGCTGGGGGATTTGTGCAGATGCTGCTTTCTGGCAAGAGAGATGGAAATTCCAGGAGGCAGAGGCAGGACCAGTGGTGACTTATTTCTTGGTCGGAAAATACGGTTGTAAACCTCGATGACTGACGTTTATATATGGTGGATGTGGCCAATCATAAGAAACATTTACTGCTTTTGTATTTTGCTGTAATGGATGGAGGAGGGACTTTGAAAATCAGGTGCCCATATATCTCTCCAGTTGTGTTGGACCTGAATTGCCTGCCTCATCTGTTGCATTCATCTAAAGGTTCCACTCATATTCTTTCTCACCGAGGTCTTCCTTGACCATTTATCTGAGGGTGGTCCCTATTTTGAAAGATAGACACTCCACAGCCTTCATTTTACTCTCTAGCTTCACCACCTTCAAATATGCTGTATTTATTATTTTATTTGTAGACATATGGCCATAGCAGGGAAATCTGGGAATGCTCATGTTGCTTATTGAAAATGGCCTATTATTGGTATAGATTCTATGAATATCCCCCATACACTTTAACTTATCTCACTTAGATGTAGTCAATACATTGTAAGTGCTTTGTAACTACACTGCACAGCTTCAGGAATGGTGGCAAGAAGACAGTCTATTCATGTGCAGTGTGGATATGTTCTTCTCTGTAGTTGGCTGAATGCATGCAGGACCCATGGATGCAAAAGGCTCACTTAGTAGCTCCTATTACTCTGACGTCACTTTCCTGAAGACAAAGATAATTTTTCCTATGTCCCTGGTACCGAGAATAGTACAGGACTCATCATGGGAATTCAGTGAACTTGCTGGATGCAACAGAGAAAGCCCCTTTCTGTGCATCTCCATGCCCCAAAACTGACTCTCCTAATACTTACTGTTTTAGTCTACCATGTTTGGTTTGTGTTGTGTCAGCTACCTGAGGCATTGTTCCTCGAGCTGGAGAAAATGTACATTCAGGAATTAAGCAGTAATTGTTCATTGGAAAATGAGGTAAGAGGCAAAGCAGAGCACTTAGGAGCACGTACTATCCTAGACCCATTCGAGATTCTGCCTTTTATTAGCCTCACATAGATTTGTGCAAGCTTCAGGTTTTCCATCTGTGGAACAGGGCTCAGGGTTGTCGTAACTTTCTACAATTATTGTAAGGATGAAATGAAGAGGCTCCTGGCTGGAACTTTGTACTGTGCCTGCCACTTAAGAAGTCTTCCCTCTTCTGCTCCTAGAGCTGCTGGGGAGAAGGTGTCATGGAGATGAGGTGGGAAGTAGGATTAGCTGGGGTGGCACCTTAAGAAAGGACAGGAACAAACTCATCCTCTGGATAATTAGGTATAGCCTTTCTGTCTGTGGTGGTGGATTATCTTGTTGTTTCTTTGTTACCTATGCGAAAAACCAAATTAACAAACTGAGTTTTCCAGGCTACAAAACATTTTTAAACAAAGACAGTGTTTTCAAGTGCTGTTGTTCAACTTCAAGCTTTTGGTTAAATGGTGAAATTCTCTTTCTTTGGTGATTATCTTTTTGTATCATATCCATTTCCCTTAGTGGAAAAATTATATTTCATGATGTACTATAAATATTAAAACCAACTATTTAAACTGTAATGAATTCCAAGAGCCTTAATGAATATTCATCTTTTACATTTGCAAAAATGTATTGTGAGGAGTCTGGGAAAATTCACTAAGCATATGCAGAAATGTATTTTCCCTTTTACTCTCATTCACAATGAAGAGACATGATGCCAGCATCTATTTAGGGTGCAGTCTTTATTTACAGTCATTTAATATTATATCAATGCCTCATTAGCCTTACAGCTCAAAAACAAAAACCTGATTTGAAGTCTAATTAGTTAACTCCAAGAGAGCGCCTATTAAATATTGATGTAGGAGCAGTTTGCATGCCCTTGGATAAATTGCTTAACAAAAGTTGTGGAATACATCTCTGAATTAGCATTTCTCTTTAGCCATTATGACTCAATTTAAAGGCTGCATAATATTCCAGTGCTGGGTTTTATCACAGTAAATCTTATTTAGATTATTTACAAGTTTTTCCTGCTGTTGATAATGATTCGTCCACTACATGTCTTGGCTCACCCCAAAGGTTCTTAGGGTAGATTCTTACAGTGGGATTATTAAAGCAAACCAGATATGATTGTGAGGATATGTCCAATCTTTGTCACAGTGTATTGCATATAGTGTATTGCATATATTCCTACAAGCAGTTAGTATGTTCTTCTAAAAATTAAAACAAACTTTTCTGCATTGTTTAGCAAAGAATAATTAATCTTTTAAATATATGCATTTGCAAAGTAATGTAACTACTAGGTGCACTGGATTCTTGCACAAAACCAGCAGATGTAGAGTGTGAAATAAGCATTGTGAGTGCTTTCTTCCTTACCATTTCCCTTGCATTCATTCCCTAAATCAGCTTAGCAGACCCGCTGTCAGGAACCTGGATCGCTCCTGGGATCCAGGAATTGCTGAGTGTGATTACAGTATGTGTAGCTAAAGGCATTATATTCCACAGTTCAAAAATTTTTTTTCATCTGTAAAGTAGTAATCTCAATTGTGAAATAGTGCCTTCAGCTGTGGACATTGTAATCAGAGTCTCAGGAGTGCCTGCATTCCAAGAGTAATAGATCTCATAGTCATTACCCTCTGAGCTGGCTTCTGTTTATAGTGAAGGGAGGAATTTTCATAACTCAGTGCTGAAATAGCAGTAGGGGGCCCTGAGCAGATTATTATAGGTCAGGCCTAATCCACAAAGATAAATCTCATTATGGGCTCACCTGGACCCATCCACAGAGGAGCCTGTTTAACACAAGTCTGTAAATCAAAACTCAGCTTAAACAGGGACTGTCAAATCCCCACAATGATCTAACTACTGCCTCTGTGAAGAGATACTTCAATATGTACCCTTTGTGCTAGGTGTGCTTAGATGCCCACAGCATAATTAGCACCCTACATGGGAAGAGCATTGTAATTCAACCTGTGAAAGAAGAAAGAATGCCGAGTGTTAAGGATACATTATTTTTTAGGCTAAAATTGAACCTAGACTAGTCATTTAAAACTTCCCACCTCTAAAGTCTTTTCTCCTGTTCATCCTGGAAAGGATCCGACAGCATTTCCTACTTGGCACTTGTGCTGTCCTTCCTCATAGGGACAGGGCACCTGCTGAGCAGCTGGCTGTGTGGGTGTGCCTGGATAGACCAACCAACTGTGGACTTGTGTTATCAGGGCATTTGAGAAAGTGTGATCAGGATGGTGCCCGTGTGCATATTCTATGGCAGCTAAAGACAAGAAATGTACATCCTCTTTTAAGTGCTTGCCTTTGTGAAAGGAAACAAAAAGCATCAAGACCAGCAATGCTATGAATGTATGTGAGTGCCAGGAACTGAACTTATGTCCGCTAGAGAACAGAAAATGCTCATTGCTGAGCCATCTCTCCAATCCCATTCTTTATTTTTTTTGTTGTTCTTTTGTTTTTGTTTCTTTGTTTTTTCAAGACAGCGTTTCTCTGTGTAGCTCCTGGAACTCACTCTGTAGACCAGGCTAGCCTTTGAACTCATATCCACCTGTCCCTACTTCTATGGCCAGTGTAATGAGAAAAGTCAGTCACTATATTTATCCTTGGGTTTGTTGGCACCTGAAGTGTCAGCCTGGTTCTAGATTCTGAATGGTATATTCCCTGCTATGTTCCTTTCTCACTTAATTGACTATTAATGAAGAGCCTACTACATAGCTACTATTAAAGTCTTTATAGAAATGAACTATAAGGCTAGTTGAAAAGAATTCTGGGAAATTAGAGTTGTGGCAGGATCTGTTACAGCTGTGAGAATTCATGGAGACAGAAAAACAACTTAGGCTGCAGGATTCAGGAAATACTTTGTAGCCTCAACTGAGTTTAAAATCTGCATGAGGTTTAGGCAGGCAGGCCTCAAGTTTTAGTGGATCACTGGGTAGAAAGGGCAGAAGGGGCAGGGGCAATAGTGTTTCTTCTTATGTGATGGTTTTAGTCAGGAGACAGAGGGCTACATGAAGGCTCCCAGGTCCTGGTGGTGGAGGGGGTTTCCTGAGAAGCTAGAACACCATCAGCATCCCTCCACTAGTGTGAAGGATGCTCCTGTATGGTGGCTGGAGCAGCTTTAACCATCCCATGGAATGAGTTCTTTCTTATTTACAAAGCCTCCAAGGTGGAAAGAGTGCTTTGTCTGTGGTTAAAATACCCTTCAGGGATTTATTTTTTATTTATTTATTTTTTTGTCTAAAAGAAATTAAGTCTGTGTTGTTGGTAGTGTTCTCTTATATCTGCTGAGGTCTCTTCTTTGTAATCAGATACTATGTTAATTTGCTTTCCTGTAAAGAACAGAAGTGAGGTCCAGTCTACCTTGTTATCTGTGTTCTTTTATTCGTCAGAGCACATCAGCCTCTATCTTTTACAACAATCACAAATTAAGCATCGGTGTGTGGCTGTGAAGGGCATTTTTATAAATGCTGTATAGCAGCATAAGACCTTCCTGATGTTTGGGGAACTCGGACCTCATACTGGGGGTGATCTTTGCTTCAAGCCCCACTTCTTCTCCTGTTTGCATCCTCATAACTTTGGCTTTGGTTCCTTCTATCGTTCATCTCTCTTACTTTGGATACATGCCTGCCTTTTAGTCTGACCTACCATTAAAATTTGAATTGCTCTCTGGCTGGCATATCCTAAACAGACTGAGAACTGAAGAGATTACACTGTTTTCACTGTATAATTCAATATTCAGTAAATAATGCTGGGACTCTATAATTAAAGTGCCATGGATCAACATATATACAAAAATCATTCTTTTTGCAAGAATTAGTGGAAATGAAAGTATTATCCTGGGCATTCTACACTTTAATTGGCTTTTGAGGGCTGCTATGGTTTGAATGTGAAATGCCATTCCACCCCCACCCCCGCCATAGACTATTGTGTTTGAACTCATGGTCCTCAATGGTGATTCTTTTGGGGGGAATTGAGGAGCCTATGAAGTGGAGCTCCTCATGAGAACAGTAGCTGACACAGGGACTTGACTTTCAAGAGTCAACCTTGCAATTGGAGACTATCATGCCTGGGCCAGAACATGGGTAGACCTGTCCCCTTCCCCAGAGAAACTGTGATTGGCAGCAACCTTATCTCAATTGTGATGTTTTAAAGCATATGATTTAGAATTTAATTATTAAATGCTGAGTGTAGTGGTACATGTCTCTATGTAACCCTAGCTCGTGGGGTGGTAGGCAGTGGAGGCTGGTTTGTTCCAGGGGCTAACTGTCCAGCCAGCCTATCTGAGAGGTAAAGTTCCAGGCTCAGAGATAGGTCTTACCTCAGAAACATAAGTTGGAGAGCAATAGAGAATGACACCAACATTGACACACACATACACAAGGGAAAATACAATGAGAAGGATGTTTGAGGGTGGGCTCCAGGGCCTGACTCCCTGGGTTGGAATCTTACTGCGCCACGTGCCAGATGCATGACCTTGACCCACGAGTCAACTCCTCTGTGCCTGTCAACACCAGGAATATTAATAGCACCTATTCTGTGTTTTTTCTGGCATCATGTGAGGCCATACATGTAAGAGTATCCACTTGGAGCACATAAAAGCACAGTCATAGGGGTGGACAGGTGGTTCAGTGGTTAACGGCATTAGCTGCTCTTTCAGAGTACCTGGGTTCAATTTTCAGTACCCATAAGGTAGTTCCAATAAGTAACTAAGTCTCAGGAGATCCAGTGCCCTCTTCTGGCTTTCACGTATATAAGACACACGTAGTGCACAGACATACATGCAGATATGCAGATGAAACACCCATACACATACACATAAAATAGATAAAGGGAAAAAATAAAAACAGTCACTGTTGACAATTACTGTCTTCTTGGGAAAAGGACTTAATTTATTAAGTCAGAGAATCTTGTTTTTATTTTATTATATGCATACTAAATGTTTACAGTTAAATATTTCTACAATGCTGGCCACCAGAAGATCTGCCTTTCTAAAATCTGCTTCAGAGAGCTGCATGTCTTCCATGTTTTCTGAAGGGGAATTTGCAAGGCTTAAAGCCTGCTTGAGATTAGGAGTCCTGGAGAAGGGAGAGTGTGACATTTTCAACATTAAGTAAACCTCAAGGGCTGGTACCATTAAAAAGTAAAAAGTTGACTAAGAGTTAAAAGATAAGAAAGAAGGAAAGAAAGAAAGAAAGAAAGAAAGAAAGAAAAAAGAAAAGAAAAGAAAAGAAAAGAAAAGAAAAGAAAAGAAAAGAAAAGAAAAGAAACCCAGTTCATTCTTTTTAATGGACACCAGAAAAGTGTTACCCAGGATCCCAGAGCAGTCTTTTATTTGTTTAAGTTAAAGAATGTGACTTCTACAGAATCTTGCTGTCTTGTGAACTGACATCTTGCATAGCATTTGCATGGTGCCTGTGGATTTGGATCTTCAAAACAGTAACATCTCTTTTACCAAAACTATTGCTAATATTTCCATCTTTCCTTTTCCCTTGCCACACTTTACTATTACTTGCCAGATATAGCATAATTAGAAGATATTTATTGGACCTCCAGCATTTTTTTTTTGGCCAACCCCATTGACAAAACATTGAGTATGAATTCCTAATACATAAATATATTATTTAAAAGATTTCCATGGAGCCAGCAAGATGGCCCAACAAGTAAAGTCACTTGCAACCAAGGCTGATGCCATGAGGTTCGATTTCTAGAACAAACACAATATGAGGCAAAAAACCAACTCTGCAGTTGTTCTTTGACCTCCACATATGTGTTGTGGCATGCACACATGTTCATATGTGTATACATACACAGTATGTGAAAAATGTAAACCAATGATTTTCATGCACTTATAGATAGCATTCAAAATACTTTGTCACACCTGAGACTCCCCACTAACAACCTATGAGAGAAGACATTGGCTGGAGACTTTCAGGAGGAATGTAAAGGCAAGAGTTTGCCAGGTGGCAACTATTTTGTTGCCAGGTCAAGGAGAATGCTGAATGCCCTAGGTGGGCAAAGAGGGAAATAGCATATATATGGAGGGCTTGAAGTTACTTACATGCATGAAAGGAGCTATATTGTCCCTCATCTCTGATGCCTGCCAGCCAAGTTTCAGCTTGAATATCAACTTATAAAATGTCTAAAACCAGTAACAATAAATAAGGAGAATTAAAAATTAGGAAGTGGGGCCAGTAAGATGGTTTAGTGGGTGAAGCCCCTTCCTGGCAATCCTGACACCCTGAGTTCTTAACCTCTTCATGTCAAGTTTAAATATTGGAAAGAGATTTGAATGGTGTGAGGCTGAAACCATCTATTCTCTCAAAGAGGTGAATTTAATTTCATATTTAAGTAGAAAGAAAAACATTTTTGTTACACATATCATTAACTGCCACTAAACTGCCACAAGTGTCACGGTTATTGTGAGAACTGCTTCACAGCTCATTATGTTAATTAGAAGGTAACACACCCGTAATTTTGTGTATTCAAACATCATGCCATCACTTTTGCAGTTTTCTTCTCCAGATGTAAGACATTCGTTTCTTACTTGAGAAGCTGCAGAATTATAGCTAAGATTACAAATAATTGCCAACAAATAAAATTGGTTCTTTGGAAATACAATCTAATTGATTAGCTATGTAAAAGAAAGTAAAAAAAAATATTGGAATGTTAGGCATGGAGTCAGGACCATTGCTTATGAAAAGCCTCATTTTTGGCCTTTTCATTTAAATAAGCCTTCTTATTGCAATTAATATTATTGTTTGGTTTATAGCCCTCTAAAGTATATCCCCCTTCAGCATTTCTTGGCGTTCTAACTTTGCTTTCTTGTACATGTTACACAATTTGCAATTTAGATTTTAATTTGATTTCCATTCTTTAAAACACCATTTTTCTTGTATTTCATTTTTATTTAAAGCGAGTTTCTCTTGGTATTCATGGATGCTGGGCATAAACAAACTACTAGAAAAAATCAAGCTATTAACTGAGCTCAGAACATAAAACATTTTAATAGGAATTTCACATAACTAAACTAAGTATTTGAGAGCCCAGCCACAGAATTACAGCTCTGTGGAAACAAACTTTATGGGACAGGGTGTACCTGATTTACCTTGTTCTCTAGTGATTTTAAAATATAGCATTTGTGTGGTTGACTTTAAATCCTCCCTTGTCTTGTATGCATGAAGTGTTAAATATGGCTCTAAAGATTTAGGGTTAACAGCTGTACAAATGCAGAGTTTGGTCTCTTTGGTGTTTTAGAGTTCTGGGTATTTTCCCCCTATGGAAGATGTCATTGTGAGTGTCCGTCTTCTAATTTGAGTGTATGTCATAGGGCGAGAATGAGGGGTAGGGGTGGGAGGGGATGGGAGGCTTTCTTTTGATTTCCAGCTGTGACCACATAAATCAGCCCAGCACCTTACCTGTCATGGTCATACTCTGAGACTCACAGTTTCCCTTTCTCAATTACATGGGCTTATGGTCTGGCTTCTGAAGAGAAGACCATGTCTTCGTATCATTATTCTGTCCATTTCGGAGGGTGATCTATGATAATCCTCTGTTTTGTTTTGAAGGAGTGGGTTTATTAAACATATAGCAAGCCAAAGAGATGAATAAATAGAAAGCAATCAACAGATAGAAAATCATCAACTCGGGTATTTACAGCATCAGCAGAAACCAACTTGGGAAGTTGAGGCAGCCAGGTGATGTTCCCAATTGAGCTTCCCCGCCATCAATGGGCTTGCCATGCATGGGCCCAGCTTTCCCACTGCAGACACACTTCATGGAGGACTGAAAACAGGGACTCCTGTCGGAACAGCTCCACCTTCCAGCAGTTCTCAGGGGCACGGTGTTTTTGCCGTTCTTGTTCCTCCCCATCAGAGGATTCGGGGGCGGGGGAGCAGCCTGCCCCCAGAAAAGGAGCCTTAGGGACACATGGAATAATGCTTGGGTTTGAAATAAGTGGAGCGACCCCACTTCCAGAGCCAGATCCTGAGTGAGCTGAAAGCAAATATGGCAATATATCAGTGTAATGTATGCTATCCCATCCTTTTCAGTTCCTCTGATGGTTGCCTCTGACATCACCACTATCTAGTTTTCTTGCATTTTCTGTGTTCTACCTCATTTCATAAGTTTCTGTTTTTTTTTTTCAGGAACTGCTGTCATCCTTAACACACAGGCTCTTTGTCTTGCTTTATGTGGTAGCTACACTTTAAGATAAAGCAACTGTTGAGGAAGGCTGGCCTGTTTGAGGTTGGGGAGCTTCTCGTGAGATGCTGGTAGTTGATATTTCTCAGCTATGTAAATTTGGAGAATAATCCCTTAACCTCATGGAGTCCTGGTGTGGATATGGATAATCTTGATACCATCATTTTCCGTTGCAGAATAAATCATATCACAACACACTGCCAAGTACTGGTGTTCCATGTGTAGTTCTCAATGCACATGACTGTTTCTGGTTACTCTGTCCTGTGGCTGGTCCCTCTGTCTATCCCCATGTCACCCTTTTTTAATTACTTGGATCTCATGACAAATCTTAATGACTGTTTAAGCAAGTTCCCCTGGGTCCCAGTAGCCCCTTGGCGTGTAGGGCCTTGTGGCACTTTTATTTTCTGTATAAATTCACTTGTGAAATTCTGCATGCTGATTGAGATTTTGATTAAAATTGCATTAAATCTATAAATCAATTTGGAGAAATTGACATTTTTATGATGTTGAGTTTTACTATTCTAGAACGTGGTATATTGCTCTATTAACTTAGGATTTCTTTAGTGTTTTTCAATAACTTTTTTCTTTCTAGAATTTGTATACTCTGTTAGATTTGCCCTTGGGGACTTTAAATAGTAGCCTTTACAAATAAATATTTTCACCTGTTTGCTAAAGTATGAGGATAATTTAATCAGCTCTGGGTGCTGCTTCTGAAGTTAATTAAGCCTTGTAACTTTAGTTTTAACTGTAGGCTTGGCTTGGAGTAGTAGACAATTACAGCCCTCGAAAGGGATTGTGTTTCTTTTGTTTTTTGAGTCTTTAGATGGTGTCTTTTCCTTTTCTTAAGTAGGGCCTGCTGGCCTTGATTGAATAGGAGCAGTGGTAGAACACATCCTTGTCCTTATCATAAACTAAACACCTTCATCATTTCACGCCAGTGATGGAAGACGTTGTAGTCTCTCCCTGTTCACTTTGGTTTTTAAAAATATAGCAAATTCTAGACTGAGGATGCAGCTTACTTATAGAACTTTTGTTTAGATGCTCAGGACCCTGATTTGATGCCCAATACAATAATAAAATTCTTTGAAGCCATCAAATGTTTCATTTAAAAACATGCTGAAAGTCATTAATTTCACATACTTGATGAAAAATACTAATTATCATGACAAATTACTTTAAATCGAGCACTTTGTTTAGGATTTTTTCCCATTTGTTTGCAAATGATATTATGTTGCACTCTTTTTGGTTTTAATATAAAGGCAAACTCTCTAAACAAAGTAAATAGGAATGTCTGTCATCCGGCTGTCTGGGCCATAATGTTGGATAACAAGGCAGTTTCTCAGAGGCCAGCCTAAGTATGTCTGGCTGTGTCTGGGCATAATCTTTGAACTCTGTGCCTGTGGCCTGGGGTGACTTGTGCCCATATTGCAGGTTAGTCATTTCTCTGTATGCATTCACTCTGAGATCTCGGTTGAATACTGATCTGTATGTGCTTATCATATGCAGGGGGTGAACACTCTTCCCTGACTACTAACTAAACTTGGAGTTGACACAATGCCACTTTGCCTAAGGACAAAAGCAGAGCCTATAGTTAGACATCAGTGGGAGGGAAGGACATGGATATTTATGAACAATAATTTTGTCTTCCACAGAGTAAGTTCCCTCATTTTATGTTTGGTAGTTTATATGTTATGACTGGATTCACCTTCTAGTCTTCTGAGTGTTGTGTAGAACTGTCAGATTTGGTGTTTTATTTGTGGAGGAGCTTTGACAAATCCACATTTTAATAGTGTCTTGATTTTAACTTTTTCCCCCTTGATTAAGTGTCATATTTTGTGATTCTTTGGGTATTTAATAGTTTATATTATTTTCAAATCTGAATTTGGGGTAGTATCTGGTATTTTGAGACCTTTTTCATTCTTTTGTTTTGTTTGAGACAGGGTCTTACTGTGTAGTCCTGGCTACCCTGGGACTTGATTGTAGGCCAGGCTGGCCTCTAACTCACAGAGATCCGTCTGTCTCTTCCTCCAGAGTACTGGACTTAACAGCATGCACCACCAGGAGGCCAGGCTCTTTTTCTATTCTTAATGTTATTTAGTATCATCTTTTCTATCACATTTTTGCTGGTTGTGTTAGAGGTTTTTCTGTTCATTTTCAGTGGCCTCTGGGTTGATGTGATGCTTAAAATAGAATTTTTCTTCCTTGATTCTAAGAATTTTCTTATTTTTCTAATATCTTTCCATGTTGGTTTTTAGTATCAGGGACTTATTTAATTTTTTTAAGAATAAAGAGTGTGTTTCCACTTTTTATTCTTCCTCCAGGTGGCCAGCTAATTATTGCAGCATAATTATCCCGCAGTTCTTTCCCTCTGTAATCTCTAACACCACTTTTAGCCTATACTAAATTCCAAATTATATGTTTTTCCTTTGATTTTGATGTCTTATTGTATTTGTACCACATTATCCAATTCCTGTTGGCTCCTGTTATGTGCACCATCTAGTGTAGTTGGTAGGGGAGCCTCAGAGTTTTGGGAGTTGAATTTATTTCAGGTTATATTGTGAAGACATTCCCTCAGTTTAAACCTTTTCTATACCCATAAATAACAGTGTCGTCTTCTTTGAAAGCCAGCAAGGAAAAAAATCCCTTGTGAAACTATTGGATAGCAGTTTCTTCAATGCAGCCAGAGTCCTTGGACTCTGGATTAATGGGAGGGGACCTGCATCTTCTGTTTACCTCCCAAGCTCTGCATTGCACTGGGCCAGGTGCCTGTGTAACTGGTTCTCATGGAGTGGTGCCAACTGATGGCCTGCTGACACCAGGCTGTGAGACTGGGTTATAGAGGGACAGGTCTCCAAAGGCTGAGATTTCCAGGAATCAGGGTTAGGGCTGCAAGGCCAAGCTGCCCTCTGGGTATACTCTTTTGCCCATTGTGGAGGACAAGACTTCCTTGTAGCTTGAAGTTATGAACTGGCTCACTTGGTTTCATCTATGGAAACTTATTTGCCTACAGTGTCAGAAGAGCCAACCAGTGGGGAAGTATGAAGGGTAGGAGTGCACCACTTTGCTGTGCCAAGCTGTTTCCTAAACTGCCTCCATACTAAGTTGTCCAGAAAATCTCTGGGCTGTAGTGCTGATGAGAAGGCTGGCTCAGAGGGGGATGGGCACTGACAGCACACCAGGAGTAATTCCCCTCATCCATCATATTGACAGTCCTTGTATTTCTTATCCCATGAGAACAGGGAGGGGCTTGGCCATTACTGAATGGTCCCCATTTATCTGGCATTTTAAGCCAATCTGCATTTGGTATGGAAATGAAGTGGATGCAGCTGAAGTTGCTTGTGGCTTGTGTTGTCATTACAGTGGGAAGCTTATCACCTGTCCCATAAGGCTGACGGGTGGCACAGACCAGCATAGGGATTATGACCATAACCTGAGCATCATCAGTGTGGCAAGCTTTTCATTAAGAGGGACAGATTGTGAGCCTGTTATCAGAGCAAGTAAAAGCATGATCTTTGATCAGGTCGAACTCTTTTTAGTTTCCTCTCTCAGGATCTTGGATCAAGTTTGTCATTTGGGAAATTCAGAGTTAGATCCTTATGTCATTTTTTCATTTAAAAAATTACAGTTTATCTGTTTCCTATTATAATATGATAAATTCCAGTAGGAGATTGTGAGAATTTTCTTTAAAAGGCTGAAAAACATGTAGATATACAATCATTTTTAACCTCTTTTCTTTAAGTACAGGATTTCCCTCATCATTTTGTGGGCTTTGGTACCCTGTGATAGCAAATACGTACTTTTTCATTACTTGTTTTCCCCAAGATGCCAGTCATGGGCTGAGTTTCATATTGCCTTATTTTCCTGCCTGTGTGATTTTAATTCTTCCCTGTGGCTTTCACTCTCACCTCATTTTCCTTTTCTATAGTATAGTTCATAACTCTGGAAGTCCAGTGGTTTCCAGAGGTGCTAACCCTCCGTCCCTGGTGACATGTCTCACCGTGGCTGCCCATCTTCCTCTTTTCTTCATTAAAACAAAACAAAATATCATCTATTTGACTTCTTTCTTCTCGGTCTTCATTCGCCAGTTTCCTCTTCCAGGGGAATTTGCATCCATGCACGCATGAGAGTTGTGGGCTTCTTGCTATTTATTCAAGCAGGGCAAAATTCTTGAAAGAATTCCATCCCCAGTCTGAGGTCTTCCACTTCTACCCCCCTTTCCCTGTCAGCTACATTGCTATCAAAGCTACATCCTCAGATGTCTCTAGGTGGCAGCATCTACCTCACTCTGCCTAGAGGCAACATTAGAAAACTCGAGTCGACTGTCACCTTGGGTCTCTACCATACAATCGCCCTCACCCTTTCTTTTGTTTTCAGGTGCATTTTAAGCTACACAATCTCCAAGGGGAACATCCATCCCTTCCCTGGTGTCCCTGTCAGTGTCTTTAATTTGCCAAGCCAGAGCTGGGAATCTCTTTTTCAGTTCTCTTTGGTCCAGAGAAGTCTGTGCCAAAAGCATTGCTTTAAAGTGTAGTCTGAGGGTTTGGGCTAGTGATTTCCAAAGGGCAGCTTGCTAGCACCTGTGCACAGTGCTTCTGTAGTGACACAGTGGCTGAGATGGTAGCATGGGCTGTCTCTGAGCCACATCATCCTGGGCTGGTGACTCGGGCCCTGTGGGGTATGCAACTGTTTATTTCTTGAGCATATCAACTTAAAATTGATGGGGGCTATGCATTTGTACATGTGTGTGTGAGAGAGAGAGATTAAAATGTCCACTATTAAATCTAATTAATACATATAAAAGCATAAAATAATATCAAATATCTATAGCTATGAATAAAATAATCAAATATATTTGGGGCTCTGAAAGATGTTGGGGTACATGTCTGCAGTCCTAGCGCATGGAAGGTAGAGGCAGGAGAATCCAAAATTTAAGGCCATCCTTCACTACATAGGAAATCTGAAACCAGCCTGGGATATTTAAAACCCTGTCTCAAAATAAAATCAAGTAAATCAAATGTATAAGAATGTTCAGCTCTTTAAGTACTGTTTATTATCTTGTTATATTTGTACTAGATATTTCTTTATTTGTTCATTCATTCATTTACTTATTCACTAGGTGTAGAAGATCAAACTTGAGCTTGTCTGGCAAGCTTTACCACTGGACTCCATCTCTAGTCCTTTCATTTGTTTAGCATGCCCGTTCCCCCATGAAACATCACACTCTTTGAAGCCTGACTTTATCTTTCATTGCTATGAGATCCGGGCTATGCATGGGAAAGTGCTGGGTACCCTCACCCATATCACAGCTCTCTGGTCTTCACTTGGTGTCTCATATTATCTCACAAACACACATTTCATAGTACTTAAGCAAATGCTGTCTGTTCCTTAAATGTATGTGCCAGTGGAATGGTATTCTCTGGTGGCTCTACAGGCACCATTATTCTAGATATGTGGCCATTTTCTGGGTCACCCTTCTCTCCTCTGCTATGGAATTGAAACACTAGCAAAGATGAGCCAGACTCCTAATTCTAAGAAACACTGTATATGTATATGTGTGTGTATACATATATATATGTGTGTTTTAACTGGAATAGAATCACATCACTTTCCCTTTCTCTTCTCTCTAGTCCCTTCCAGTTACCCTCCCTTGAACACCTCCCACACAACCCCATTCTCAAGTTGATAGCCTCTTATTTGTTATATTTGTTACACGCACATTTATATGTGTATGCATTCATATAATAGAACCTTCTGAGTCTATTTTGGATATGTGTGTATGTATATGGTATGAAGGCTGACCACTATGCACTGTACTACAAATAAAGGGACTTATCCCTGCCAGAGGCTAATTCTTCCTCTCCCAACAGTCAAGAGTTGCCTGTAGCTCTTTGTCTAGGGGTGGAATCCCTGGAAACTTTCCCCTTTCCACATTAGTGTATCCATCAATATTACTATTGTTCCAGTCTTGTTGGTACAGCAATTTCTAAGTGAGACTGTTTCACAGTAGACTTCCTGGTATTCTGACTCTTACCCCCTCCATTTCCTGTGATGCTATGTGGGAACTATGATACAGATTGGTTTGGGCTGAGGTCCGACAGTCCACTGACCTCAGCATTGTGTCCAACTGTGGATTTCTGTGATGGTCTCCATTTGCTATAAAGATAGGTTTCTCCATTGAGGAATGGTAGCTGCACTCATCTGTGGGTGTAAGGTTCCATTTTAGATGCAGTAGGGAATTATGCCAGTCTAGCAAAGTGGCAGTAGTGGATTCTTTTTTAAGGACCATGACCTCACTAGCCCCAGAAAGCTGACTAGGTTTCTAGTACCAGCTATGATTTCCCTCCTGTAGAGTGAACCGTACATCCAATTAGACAGCTGCTGGTTGCCACTAACCCACTAATGTGGGTTCCACTTACTGAACCTTTATGCATATCTTACCATAATAGTAATTGTCATGGTTCATAGGTGTTACAGCTGGACTGTTTAACTGCTTCCCTCCCTTGGCAATGTGCATAGTATTTTCTGCAACCATGAAGGGTAAACCACAGTAAAGAGGCTTTCAGGTCAAATCCAGCTTGAGCCATCCAGGCTATATGGCCTAAGAGTGTGCTGTCTTCAACAGTGGGAGGGGGCATCCTTCACCCCTGAGAGGCAACCAAGGCTGCATCTGTAATCTGTATTGTTTGTTGAGTCACTTGGACTACCCTGCCCAACCTGTCATAAGGAGGTTTCTTATGTTTGGTACTGTGGTTTTTGTGAGTCTTTGTTTCTTGTGGGAAACATTGTCAGCCCAAGTGGCTTAACTTCTAAGATAGACATATATACAGACAATATATGCACATATATACAGACGATATACATACATATATACAGACGATACACACACACACACATATATATATATATATATATACAGATGATATACATACATATTTATACAGATGATATACACACATATATACAGATCACATATATACAGATGATATACACACATACATTCATAGATGTATATACATATACATCTGCATACATACACGCTTATGTGATGTATAGAATATTAGAGAAATATAAAACAGCATAATCCCATGAGGATTTATCAAACAACCTTGGTGTTGTTTGTCCCTGGTCCTCCCTTCTGCCTCTGTATTAACTACTCTCTCCTTCTGCAGTTGCTGCTCTCACCCTGTCACTGTTTCCCGCTACACATCACCCATCTACTGTTGTCCTCTCTCCGAGTTTCCCCTAACACACCTATTGTTTCTTTGTATTTTCTTATTTCTATGGTTACTCTGCACTGTACACTCACATCTGAGATGAGGACCTAAGGACCACCGATGAGAAAGAGCATCCAGTGTTTGTCTTTCTGGGCCTGGGTTACCTCACTCAGTATCATATTTCCTAGGTCTATCTACTTACCTGCAAATTTAATGATTTCATTTTTCTGAGTAGCACTTGGGTGCATTGTTGGTAGCTGTTCAGTTTGAAGTTATGCCTGTGTTGAAGAAGAGAATTTTTTAATGAGACCCTGAATTTTCCCCAAATTGAGTTTTTTTTCCCCTCACTACAAATTTACTAAATTGCTTCTGTACCAGCATCTCCAAGTCCCCACATTTTTTTTAAAGTGATGCCCTTTACACAGATTGAAACTGAAGTGTCACCCACAGTGCCATGTTTGGACTAACTGATGCTTTAGGACTCCAGGAGAGCCATGCAGTGCACCTGGAAGAGAATACCCTGAGTGGGCTTTAAGGCACTTCCCCAGACCACAGTCAGAAATGCCCTTGTCACTGGTCACCTTTCTCATGAAAGCAGGAGAGCCTTTATTCATATGGAAATGCCATTCCCTGAATTGGTGGCCAGGCAGTCCCCAGGATCTGGGTTCCCAAGCTACAGCTTAAAAACCTTGTGACTGTGGCTTATATGGTGTAAGACTGTGGGGGAGACATCATCTTTAGTGGGAGTGGGATTGTGTTTGTTGCTGATGCAACTTGTCGGTGTGACCGTGATACCATACAGACTGGGGCTCATAGTTATAATTGGCAGTTGATCTGCAGCCTCCTAGGGTCCTCATTTGAGAATTGATCTCTCTGGGAGACAAGGAGGGAAGTGCCACCATTTTGTTGTTGTGATCCCCCTCTTACTGCTGATTTAAATTTGAACAGTGATGTTCAAATTTTTTTAATGCAGGGATATATGAACAATAGGCAATGCTCCTATTCCTGCTGTATAGGAATATAAATATATATTTATATTCTATATTTATAAATATGATACTAGAAATTCCCAGAATACTGAAGGGTAGAAAATAAAAAGTTATTTGCTTATCCCCTCAACCTTCTCCTCACAGGTATCATTCCTGTTAGTTTCTTGTCCTGATAGTTTCTTGTCCGAAAAACAAACAAACAAAAAACCCCACATATGACAGACAAGGTTCATTCATTCTTCATTTCATTCATTCATTCATTCATTCATTCATTCATTATGTGTGTAGGTATGTACCACTGAGTGTAGCTCCCCTTGGGGGGGGGGGGCGGTGGTCTTAGATCTCCTGGAGCTGTATTATAAGCAATCCAATGTGGATGCTGGGAGCAACACTTGGGTCCTCTGTGAGAACAGTGTGTGTTATCATCCTCTGAACCATCCCTACCTGCAACCCTAATTCTAATGTTTAATACAGTGTTTGCTATTTGCCTTTCTATTTTAATCTGAAGCTTGTTCACAGTAACACGTGCAGTTCTACAGTGTCCTTTTGAAGCAGCATGTCATGCCATCACATGGCTGGCCAGCCCCCCTGCAGATTGGACTCTAAAACCATAGCTTTGAAGCCTTGTGGTTGTCACTTAGCTTGTATCTGATGTGGCACTATGTGGGAGATAATTCTTCCTTAGTTGGAGTGTGAGTGTGACTGTTGGTGAGGTAAGTCTTCTCCCAGTATTTAATCAGGGTACCTTAGCTTGCTCTGGGTTGTATTGACTTAGACTAGAAGACAGGCAGGGTTCCCTCTGCTCAGCTTGTTCCTCACTTGCCTGCAGACTGTTTTGGTTGGCCACCCTCTGTTCCACACACAGTCATTCAGAAACTCAGGCTGACAGAAGAGCTATCATCTTTATGTCACCATGTGTGTCACAATGGTCTTTGTGTTGGGGCATCCAGAAGATAAATTGGGAATATAAAAGTCAGGTCTATATGAGAACTGTTACTGGGTCAGATCTTAAGGATTGGCACACATGACCAGATTGTATTGTCTGTCCATGCCCAAGGGCACAAGGGGCTAAGACAGGTATTCTACCTGGAAATGGGTTTGATAAATAAATAAGCTGCCAGTTGACATGGTCAAAGATGTGAATCTGAGTGACATCCAAACATGAGATGTCAGCACACAGCAGACATGTTGGCAAGGGTCTGCCTGCCTTCTCTTTCGGGGTTGCTGATGTTGATTCTGAAAGGGGTGCTTTCCCCTGAATTACATTTCCTTCTGTGCTTTCCTTCTCCAAGTACAGAGTTTGTGGTGATTGTGGCAGGACACCAGCCATATCCAGAGGTTATATAAAAGTGTGACTGAGCCTGAGGAGGAAAGGGAGGCAGCTGACTGGGTAGATAAGCTTTCTCCTGATGAACCTGGTCCCTTTATGGCAATGCCACCTTTACTCTTTGGAAGGACCAAGGGCCTGTTCCCTGTGCTCCTCTGTGTGTCACTATTTGCAGGAAAAGCATTGCTGGGCCCTTTCCAGGTGGTGGCTTTCTGGACTTAAGGAGGGCCAAGTCTGTACAAGTCCTGGCCGGAGGCACAGAGAATCTGCCAGGCACTGGGGCTTGTGCTGGCCTCTCTGAGCCACCACCTGGGCTCCTGGGCTTGAGCTTTAGAGAGAGATGTCAGTCACGCTCAGATGCCCTTGGCTCTGCTGCAGAGGAATCCCAGCCTGGCTGTGACACAGGATAAATGGCTTATGGCCACATGCAGCTTGTTCATTTAAGAATTAGCGAAGATTATATATCACCCTACATTAGCACCTCGACTTTTGTTTTTCAGAAGTGCCATTGGGAGTGACAGCATTTAAAACTAGCTATATTCTTGATCCATGGATATGTTTCCAACTGGAGAAACAAATGCCTAAGAGACAGGCTCAACTAAAACATTAAACTGCAGAAATCCTGGAAACTTTGGAAAATAGGTCCTTTGTCTTTTGCACACACATCCTTCCAGCCCTAATCTCATGCCACTCCTTGTGTTTAGTCTGATAAATTGGATGTGTTTCAGCGCTTGGGAAAGCCACAGAGTATTCCTAATGTCTTGATAGAAAGTGTAATACACCCAGATAGGTTAACATCTGTTATCTTAAGCATTTTAGCGGCTGGTCATGTCAGAAAGTATAATCTGGTGAGTTTCATGATTTAGCCATCTGTTAGGTCTCCATGTAGTCAGTCATATGCACAGGGGCAAGCGAGTGCAGACAAAGGAGCCTTAAAGACTTGCTACTCCCAAGTGGTGAAGGCACTGCATGTTCCTTAAGTAATGGTACCTGCCAGGTTTTTGGACACTTTTCTCAGGAAGGAGAAAAGATACTGAGAAGATAGCTGTAAATGTGGCGGGGACTGACGGAGGACTTGGTGGCTTTAGGAATCAATACCGAAGTGTGTATCTCAGCTATAATTTATCAGAGCATCTCAATGTGTTGGACAGAGAAGTTCATGGCTACCCTGATTTACAAAGGAAGCAATTGGTGGCTGACAGTAAACTGGCCCTTTTATCCACTGTCCAGGGCCTTGCTTGGGCCAGGAAGGATAGAACAGCAGCAACCTGCACAATAAAAGACCAGCATAAGAGTAGCAGATCTGGTATGTGAGATGGCCCAGTGGATAAAGTGCTTGCCACCAAGCTTGAGGACATGAGTTCGATCCCTGGGACTCACATGGGGAAAAGGAGAGAATTGACCACAAGTTGTCCTTTGACCAGGCATGCATGAGAACACGCACAATTAACATAATAAATAACCTGTTTTTTTTTTTTTTTTTTAAAGTCTGATACAGCCTGTTGTAAACTGTGTGGTCTTATATCTTAGAATACCATGGAGAGCTGTTCTTCCCACAGAGCCAGTGAATTCTGAGCTGATTGCTGGGCACACTGGGTCAGGGACACAGTCACTGCAGGATGTGTTCCTGAACGTTGATATTCTACTGTTCTTTGTAAAGAGATTTTGGAAGTGTCTATTTCCTGCTGTATTGGAGTTGAACCTAGGGCAGTTCTTACAAGCTAGATAAGTCTCTCAGCTGCCTTCCCATTCCTCTTTTTAGGTGTTTATTATTTTTTTTTCTGAGACAGGGTCTCAATAAGTTGCTAGACTAAAATTGTCATCTTTCTCCTCATCGTCTTACATTGTTAGGATTGCAGAGATTGCCACCAGGCTAAGCTTTTTTTTTTTTTCCCAAAAGCCTTTTTATTTCTAGGGTGGGACCCAAACTAGCAGAAGATTAAAGTTTGAGACCTAAGTAGGCATGGTAGCTCAGGCCTATAATGCTAACACTTGGGTGACAGGAGCAGGGAGATCAGGAGTTCCTGGCTATCGTCAGCTACACAGCAGGCTGGAGGGCAGCCTTGGCTACTATGACCCTGTCAACACAGTAAACACCTCAAGAGATGGCTTATGAAATGCAGAACTTGCATATATATTCTCAGCCGAGCTTGCTTGGGTCTGCTAAAGAGTTAGTTGTCTTGCAAAGCCTTATACTACATAGGTAAGAATCCACCCCACCCCACCCCCCTTGGTCAGATCTTTGCTCTTAAGTCGTCATCAGAAGATGGACAGCATAGCTTATAAAGAGGAACAAAAAAATGTTGCAGTCAAGTCAGACCTTTGAAGGAGGGGAGATGAAGGAGGGTAGGAGGGGAATCCTGGGATCTGGTGATAAAAGGTTGGCCATGGAGGGCAGCGTTTCTGTGTTGCCCTGGAGTGGAGCTCAGAAAGCTGTCTGCTGTGGAATTTATTGACCACGCTTGGCTGCTTCCTGGTCCTCCCTCCAGACCCTGCTTTCACTATTCTCTCGTCTTCGTCTCGTGGTAAAGAAGTGTATTATCTGTACAGAGTTAGTGCCGGTGAGGCATGGCGAGGGCTAAGCGACTGCATCTCCGGATGAGGGGTAGTGCCTGACTCTTAAGATCTGAACGGGAAGGATGCTGGAGTTCAGCCGAGACAGACATAATCAATAATCAAGGAAGTGTTTCCTGGAGAAATTTTATGCAGATTTTATGTATTTATGTATTTATTTATTTTGACATATGAAGTGGGTTTTCTTTTAAGGAAGTGTGATTTCTAAAGGGCTATTCTAAAATATCTTTCTCAGTATGTATTTGTTGACCTTTTAGCACCTTGTGGGGGAACTTTTTATCTCAAGATGTATTATAAAGTGAAAACCCATTTCTGTTTAGAATGTATTTTCTCAAGTATCTCCAGTATTACAGAGAAATGTACACAATTGGTGGGTATCTGGGGGAAAATTCTGTTCTTACACTTCATAGATTTGGAAAAACCATAGGAACTAAAATGTTGGGAGTAAAAACAGGCAAATGTGTTTTCTCTTCCTTTAAGGAAACTAAGAGGAATCAAAGGAAGCAATCAATTAGAGTATCTTCCCAAGGGCACTGAGGGGTGTGGGGAAGAGCAGGGGGCAGGTTTCATTCTCTCAGTTGCCCCACCCCCCAGTCTGCCT
Source organism: Cricetulus griseus (assembly GCF_003668045.3). Classification (NCBI taxonomy): domain Eukaryota; kingdom Metazoa; phylum Chordata; class Mammalia; order Rodentia; family Cricetidae; genus Cricetulus; species Cricetulus griseus. The sequence goes on along the minus strand of NC_048595.1, from coordinate 321,426,967 downwards.
TCCTCTCTGTCTCTCATTGTGTGTGTGTGTGTGGGGGGTGTACACGTGCACATGCACTTATAGTGGCCAGAGGTTGACATCTGTGCCTATCTCAGTCACTGCCTTAGTTTTTGAGACAGGGTGTCTCACTGAACCTGGAGTTGGCTGGCCAGAAAGCTCCTGGGATTGCAGATGGAAGTCAAGTGCCTGAGGATGCAAACCCAGGTTTTCATCTTGCACAGTAAGCACTTTATAGACAGAGCCATCCCCCTAGACTCCGTCTTGTACTTTCTATGCCATTCTCCCTCCCTAAAGGGAAGGCGGGTAAAGAAAGGAGTTTCTTTTGGTCCTGCTGCTGAACCTTGCTGCTCTCTTCTGTGTTTCTGCTTCGAAATGACGAAAGTAAAAGGTATGGAACTGTTAATTTGGGGTTTAGAGGGTGTGGTGACTCAGTGGTAGAACTTCTTCCTTACCTGTACCAGCACAGTGCTCAGCACCTGTGCAAATAAATGCATGTACACACACACACACACACACACACACACACACACACACACACACACACCTCAAATCCATCCAACCAACTAAACAAAGTGCCTCTGCTAATTGAGTAGCTCTGGGGGGTAAATGATGTTTCACCCTCTGAAAAAGAATGGGTGGGTAGTAGGGGATCTGAATATTGCTTTCTCACAGCTTGAAACAAAAGTGAGTTCATGGTGTGCAGTGGTTAGTGTGTACACACACATGGTGTACACACACACACACACACACACACACACACACACACACACACACACACACACCTGATGAGCAGATGAATAAGCATCGAATGTTCTACTCTTTGCATTGCTTCCAGAATCAAGTTTTTTGTCAGCAGGACGTGGTGAGCACTAGACAGAGTCTGAGAGGCTCCTAATTTGCCCTCGTGGCCTGTTACCACTATGAATAAATCTCTGTATCTGATCCCAGACCTGTGGGTTAAGATGGGTTTGCAGGGGCGATTTTATATTGCTGGGCAATGGTGTTTGCTGCCACACTTTACCATCTTCATCTTTCTTTTTCTCCTGAAACCTCAAATAAGACAGTTCCCAGATAGATACCTAATCTACAAACAAATTATGCAATCATAGAACCTGTTCAAGACAGTCTTGCATCTCACTGATGTTATAGCCCTTGGGAAAAGCAAAGAAGTGATTACTATGTCATAATACTGTGAGGTCTGTGTGCCATAAATAGGAAAGACTTCTGTCATGACCTCAAGATTCTATGCCCTCTTGTGGGTTTTTCAGAACCTGGACAGTATTTTCACCTCTCCTCATCTCCATTAACTTATTTAGCTTAGAGTCTTTTAAAAGCTCCGAGGTAAAGAACTACAGTGAAGTCAACCAATGCAGTTACTATTTTTGTCCACTAGGTGGCACATCAGCAAATGGCCTTTGCATGGATACAAGCCAAACTGCAGATTTCTTTTTCAAAGGATGTATCCATAATGCATGTGAAAGAAAGGTGTACCCTGTTTGCAAGGTGACTCACCAAGGCACTGTGACTCACAAGCCATCTGAGGAGAAACAGAGAACATGAAACTATTCATTTGAAAGCAAATGGAGAAACAGAGATTAAATGCTTTGTTTCGTCACATGGATATTTTCCCCTCAGGAGTTGGCTTCAGAGCTCTGCTGCAAAGGAGGGAATTTGTTTATCTTGATATGATTTTGAGCTTTAGGGAATAATGTGTGGACAATGCTTTTGTATCCTAGGTTTCCATATTTGAATTATGGCCAGAACATGCTATATATTTGAGCTGGAGAAATTCCTTCCAGTAACTTAAAAGGAATTAATGGAACATGTTATGCATAAGTTTTTTTTTGAAGGAGTAGACTTCATGTTACTGGATACATTATCAATAACTCATTTCATTCATAACTAAATACCACAGCTAAATGAATAACTCCATGCTGAGAGTGTATTAGTTGTGGTTTTTATATAAAAAATGGCCAAAGGTACTTCTTTAGAAGGAAGCAAAGGAAGTAGATATTTACATTTCTCCATGCAAGTATCCCTTCTGGAAATGAAATAGTAAAATTAGTGACATATTTTTTAAAACTTGTACTTCAGATCGAAATAAGGAATTTTTCCCCTTAATCTCTTTTCTTATATTTCATTATATTTTCCATGGAAAGAAACCCATATTTTTCTTGATGATTCAGGGTACAGAATCTACCGTAGAATCTGATTTAATCTGTTAGTTTTATCTGCAGGTAAAATAGCCCAGATACCCACATCCTGATGTGTCCTGTTTCCTGCAGAGGACAGCTAAAGAATACAATTAACAGGCCACTCACAGTCCTCCTTTCCCGAAGCCTCAAGAGGAGAGCTGTGACAGGTTTTCAAGGTTGTCAGGTGAGGTATGAAATTGTCACCAGAGTTTGGTAGCTTTGGAGAGACACAGAAAACAGAAAGATGAAGGATCCTGTTTACTTCAATAAGCGAGCTATGTAGTGTGGGTAAGAAGGCCAGAAAGGGCAGGGTGGCCCCAGTCCAGTGACCTTGGGTCTTTGAGAAAGAGCATGCCAAGGGAACCTTGCCTTCTGGCAGCAATGTTAGTCTTTTATAAAAGGAGATTGAAGTGTCATCCTCCTTCTGTGGCCTCAGATTACATACTTCTCTTCCTTTCTGCTTCCCTCAGCCATCCCCCTCTCCCTGCCCTTTCCACAAGGTTTATCTTCATACCTGAAGAAGGTGAAGGAGGGAGACTAGTGAGATGGTCTCAAAGGTATTGAAACTAAATCTATAGGAGTATAAAAAGTATAAGGAAGTTGCTATCTGCCAATTTAGTAGCAGGAAAAGGGCAGCATATGTGAGTTTTTGGTTCTGTGGCCCTTGTAAGTATTCAAGCTCAGGGCTACCTGTAGTTAGAGACAGTGCCCCAAGGTGTCCCACCTGCTGTCAGGTTTTGTCACTACCCTCCTTTTGGCCCACATTCTCCTGGCCTGACGTGCTTCCAGAACCTCCTGCCCACACCCTTTCTGCCTCATTGAGAATTTCTACTTCCTTTTCCTGTGGTTTCTGACATATCTACACTCTACACTCTGCTGGAAACTGTCAGAAACTCCCAATGCCTGTTCCTGCCCTCAAAGATGGTGATAAGCCTAGATATGGCCTCAACTTTCCAGATTTACAAAAGATGCTTCAGTGGTTCTAATATAATGTACAGATACATCTCAGACAGCTGGTATTGACCATGTTGACTTCCGATGCTGAACACTTTCTTGCTCGCCCAATGCCCTAACTTCTTCAGATGTCAGCAGTACACCGCCTTGCTGGGCTGTCCTCTCTCTCTCTCTCTGCTCATTGCCTCTCTTCTGTTTATTTATTCATGTGTCTTAGAACCAGAGTTTGAGTCTTTCCCCTCCCCATTCTCAAAATCCATCATGATATCTGATGCTTAGTGATTGGTTTCTGAATTGAGGGGATAAAAAATACTAATACTGTGATTTCAACAAATAGATTCATGCACTTCTGACTTAGGAATAGGTAGATACTTCTCCTGTACTTGAAGAGCATAGATTCCCTAATCTCCTGTCATTCCTTAAAGCGATGACAAGTACATAAAATTAAAGAGGAATATGATGTTGAGCTGGGTGGTATTAGTTTGAGACACAAAAGCCAGCTTTAGATAAGGGGTCCAAGGAGGGCTAAGCTTGGATTCAATAAAGATCAAGGCATTGATTGGAAAAAGCTATGGGTCTTCAGCAGTAATTCCCCAATGCTTTACCTAGAGAATATTAATGTATCTAATTGATGATAATCTGGCCAATTTATTGTAGCATTAAAAATGCAAATCAGTAACCATATCAAAATATTCACTGGTGTGCCTGGGACATTTTACATTTTATTTTATTTTATTAGGTGTTAATGGGAGGCATAATTGTTAATGTTTGATTCTGGCAAAATACGATTAGTTTCTGTGAAACACATTGTGCATTAATGATATCATTAAGATTAATGAATATAAATGAATGAGCTGGGGATTTCAAATAGAACATAGTGACTTTGTATCAGTGAGTACAACTAGAGAGATAGATTCCTTGATCTTTAAGGACAGTGTGCTAGCACTCCTACTGAATTCATCTATACATTAGAGAGAAAATAAGTGTAAGAAATTAAATTGCCCACCCTAGTGATTAGCGATTTTTAAAACATTTATTGTCATTGTTTAAGAAGGTCTTTGTGAATTGACTTTGTCAAAAGAAAGTCACCCTTTAGATTAATTTAAGAACAATTTCTAAAAGGACTTTTGATACAGATTTCTAGGTCCTATATGTCAAAAAGTACATTCATATTTTAGCATATTAAAAAAATAAAGGTCTAGTAAATCATTGCTCTTTAAAATTAGATATGGCTTAATTGCATCCTTTCATATTGTGCATGTTTACAACAGACATCTACAACATCACAACTTTCAAAACATTTTAAAAATCTACACAAGTGTTTGTCTTCCTTGAGCTAAAAAGAGTGAGACCACTCATCAAGGTCTTCCACAGAGCCAAGGATGAAATGGACAGTAGCACCCCACAGGATATTTTCCATAGCTATGACTGTGTGTTTATAGTGTAGAGAGATACTAACAATGAAACTACTTAGCTATCTTCCCCCTAACAAGACAGATTTACATACTGTGTCCTTGGGTGGTCTTCCTGTGACTTCTGTGTTTGATCCTCACCTGAGGCTGTCTTCTTCCTCTCTCTGCACCTGTGTGTGTCTTTGCATATATTTGGTTTTCCATTTGTTTGTATTACTGCTTCAGAGTTTTACAGGGCAGTTTTGCCCTTGAGGGGCCTTTGTTTTCCTAGCAGGAGTGGGGGGGGCATGACAAAAGCATTATTTTGGAGTCACTTTGCTGTATGGGTCCTGGTCATGGCTAGAAGAACCTGGATTTTCCTAACTGCACCTTTTTACTATTTTCATGACCTTGGGTTCTTCTTTGAGCCTCTGTCTCACTTTCCACATTGGGAAATTGAACCAGTTTCTTCCTTTTCCAGTAGCTCACAGGAAGCCAATGAGGATTGATGAGGTAGAATCCAAAGCCCATTTTGTGTTTTTTTCAAAGAGTTCATTTAGGTGATGCTGGAAGACAGAGCTAATGCAGTGGAGAAGTGGAGCACACAGTGCTTACTGTGCAATGCAATAAAGTCCCAAAGAGGACTTCTCTTTCCACCACAAACTGGTGGGCAGGTGGCAGCCCTATTCTACTAGCATCTGAATTGGATGACATGTTAGTGCAGGTTGAAAGTCCAAGAAAATATGAGATAGTGGAATGAAAAAAGTGGATCCAAGCCAGGCACTGGTGGTACATGCCTTTAATCCTAGCACTTGGGAGGCAAAGGCAGGCAGATCTCTGTGAGTTCAGCCTGGTCTAAGGAGCAAGTTCCAGGACAGGCTCCAAAGCTACACAGAGAAACCCTGTCTCAAAAAGAGAGAGAGAGAGAGAGGGAGAGAGGGAGAGAGGGAGAGAGAGAGGAAGAGAGAAGAGAGAGAGAGAGAGAAGAGAGAGAGAGAGAGAGAAAGAGAGAGAGAGAGAGAGAGTTCGGCTGGGTAACTGAACTGTTCATTGAACTTATTACATTTTAGCATCTGTCACTATAGGATTAAAAAAAAAAAAAGTGGACTTGGAGCTGGAAAGATAGCTCAGTGGTTAAGTGTCCTTCCAGAGGTCCCAAGTTCAGTTCCCAGCACATATATCTCATGGCTCAGCTTGCCTATAATTCCAGAACCAGAGGATCTGATGGCTCTGGCTCTGCAGGTACCAGCACTTATACACATATCCATCCATATGCAGACATACACACACACACACACACACACACACACACACACACACACACACACACACACTATATATATATATATATATATATATATATGTATATAATATATATAATAAGTTGAATGTATATAGCCTGACAGTGCTTTTATAATCTCTGAATCAACAAATCTACTATGATAGGTCTATTGTTTAGAAGTTTAAAAGCTTGCTAGCCTTTATATTTTATCTCTAGATAAGTCTTATTCATTGTGGTCATTTTAGTAATATCTGTTTCATCAGCTTGATAAAACACTTAGTTGATGCAGGCATCCTTGAAATCAGTATCATATCCACATAGGGGTATCTAAAGTTTGTGTGGTTGATAGGTATTTCACAGTGATGCTACCCACAACCCACATCACTTCACTCACCCATTCCCATTACGTATTAATATGAAGCATAGAGTTTTGATAAGTACCAGTTCATCGTCCCACTGTTAGCTGTGCATCACTTAGAGATGTAGGGACATAATTGAAAAAATATATTGGTGCTCTTTCCAATTGTCAGATCTTCATAAATGTCGTATGAAAAAAAATGAAGTTGTATTACCCAGTTTTATTAGAAATGCTACATTTTGTTGGATTCGTGTGTTCGCAAAGTAGAGAATATTTTCCTGCTGTGATTGATGTTAGGGCATTTATGAGGATAGTCTGCTATATTTCATATGTATATGAGGGTGTCATTGTTAAAATGTTCAAAAGAAAATTATGTATGTGATTTATATTTTATTATTTCCTCCTAGGATGTAATTTTTTCAATCCCGTGATTCCTATCATGTTGTCAGTAGTGATTTGATGGCTAATATGCCAGGAATAATTAGATAAAAAATGGTGATGCAGACGTCAAGACAAGGTAGCTTTCTTGTGAAAAGCCTTAAGCGAAATCATGCATGTTTCATGGTGGGAATCACAGGTTGTATATGTTGAGTCTTCAAATTGCAGGCAGGATGGAGAGGGAGCTCAATGCTAGAAGCGTGGGCTGCAGCATATTTCATAGACATATGCTTGCTACTGACCCTACCTGCAATTGGAACTAAATTAAATGTGTTTTAGAAAATGTGACTCTGGGAGTTTTGTCAGTGGGAAGGTGTTAGGTCCTCACATACTGTTTAAGGAAGATTATGCCTGACTCTAGAAGGCTGGAAGGCATCCTGCCCTTTGTTTGAGTCTTCTTGATGGATTTCAAATCAGTTGGGGGAGCAGATTCATATACTATGCTTGGTGTGTGTGTGTGTGTGTGTGTGTGTGTGTGTGTGTGTGTGTGTGTGTGTGTAAACAAACCCATTTCTATCTTAGAGGTACCATTTCAAATGACTATTCTTAAGTATAAGAGAGGATTATTTGTGGCTATAGTACTTGTCCCTGAGTGGAATCTGCTGGAACTTTAGATGGAGTGGATCCATTTTTAGGGCTCTGTTCACTTCTGAGCCTGGTTGACACTAGCAGTTAATGCCTGGTTCATTTGTGTGTTCTTTTAATAAGTGGCAAATATTCCCAGGGATTCAACACTGATAACATTCATATCATCATAACTCAGGATACATTTGGGGCAGTAATAAGAGCGAGTGTCCAACTTTGTTAAGAGTGTGATATGTTCTCATCATGGAGGTAGCATCAGAGTGCCTTGAGGCGTGTACACTCCAGCTCCCCAGTGTTTCCTGAGCCCTACTTTCCCACAGGTGAAAGTGAGGCCATGGGCATGTGATAATGCGATGCCTTGGCCCTCTCCTCATCCCCCAGTGGATTCCTGAACAGAACTGAAGAGTCTGGAAGCCAGGACTGTGGCCCAAGAAGAGCCTCAAGAAGCAGATGCTTTGTGAGATGATAATGAGTGGAAGACCAGTAGAAATCCTGCTTGTGTGCCACGTGGGAAGGCTGAGACTTCCCGTACAGCACTGGGCTGGGCTTCCCTTGAGGAAAGGGGTGCTAGTTGCCACATTTCCCATCGGATTACTCCTCTTCCATTTCCTCTTGCCCAAGACCATGATGTCTTGACACCTGAGAAAGGGAGACTCCAGTCAGCGGGTATTTGCTGCACAGCACAGCCTGTAGGCTTGTTCATGGCAGAGCTGGATAGGGCTGGCTGGCTGGCTATGCAGGGCAGCTTCTGGAAAACAAAGTGACGTCACAACTGGGATTTCCCAGCGCTTCTCAGAGCAGAACAGCCTTGCTGTGAGTCATTTGCTGAAAAGGAAAGGGGGATTTAAGGAGAATTCTCCTGGTGGTAAATTCCAAAAAGAGTTATTGGACTAGGAAATAAAGAGCTGCCAGTACTGTCCCACCCCCGGGACATATGCTGTGCCTGGCACAGCAACTGAGGGATTGCCCTTGGCTTGTGTAGGTAGTGTGATTGTAACTAAGTGCTGGTTGTGTTAGAGGTATGTAATTGAGAAGTCGGAGACCCAAGGGTTGCTCAAACTGGGAGGAGACCCAGAGCCACTCCTTGCTAGCTTGTTACTAGATGCTCTGTTCTTATGCCATTCCTGATCCTCCTCCAGTGCCCCTTTTCTCTTAGACGCCCAGGCCACATATGGGTCATTTGAGGTTCCGTGCCCTTGCTGGTATATTGGGATTGCTGATCTGCTATGATAATGCTTTTTCCCTTTGGGGCTAAAGGACCCAGTGCCTTTCACAGCTCTGTCTCACCTCGGAAGCTCTTTCCCTTCTTGGTTTAAACACCATGGAGGAGGAAAGGATGGAGGTAGGGATGCCTACTCCAGCCCCACCTGAGTTGGTGGCTCAATTCTGCCTTTCCTTGGCTGTATTATCTAAGGAGGTTACAAAACCTCTGTGAATATCACTTTCCTCATCTATAGTGTGTGTGGTAGGGTGTTGTGGGGGGAGGGTGCCTAATTTGTGGGGCTGTTGCAAGGACTCACTGAAGTAACTGACTGGCATATAGTACTGATCAATAAATGTCAACCATTATTATTTATAATGAAAGGAGTGAAATAAAATATAAAAATTAAGAAGAAATTGAAATACAAATACAGAAATACTCATTTGAACATAGCTATTGAATAAAGCTCATGGCCATGCTCCTACTTCCACTCAAGGTTCTCTGTCCCATTCAGATTGACACAGAGACATGATTGTTACCACAGTAGATCTTTGTATGCCTTCTCATGAATGATCTTCTCCTTTGTGCCCCATATTACCCATAACTTTTTAATTAAAAAGGCAGCAAAAACATTCATTGGCTACCAGTAGTGATTTTATGAATGAAAAATGTAATTACTGGCTTAATGGGGAATGTATCCATTTGGCAATATTGATTTCCCTGGGGAATGAACAGATAAGACATGGAAGCCTCCTCTCTCTTGTAGGTAACTGATAGGATATGATGAGTGGGCTATGTTTGGTTATCTGTCCTCCTAGTTGAGAAGTAGCTGTCACTACTACACTTATGCATGAACACGTAGAAGTTTACTCTGCAAGCTCTGAGGGATAGGGTAGGAATGGGATGGTCAGCCAACCTACTGGCACTCCTCTGTCTGTTTCTGGCTCAGGTAGAAAGTAGGAGAGAGAACCAGGCTTCTTTGGGGGGCGGGTGGTAGGTGAGACCCTCCCTCTCCCCCTCTCCCTCCCCCAACCCTGGGCCTCTAGGTATGCAGATGTTCAGAAGCCAGAACTTAGTCTCTGGGGATAGGTAAAGGAAGCCAGTGGAGTGGGGTACAGAAGCTAGGTCTGGAAACCTCACACATCTTTGCTTTATAAAAACAAACATGTATTCAAGGAATTCAGTGAACATTCAGCTGCCAGAGGATGGTTCCAATCTAAAGAAACTTGACTCAGGGTAACTAATGTAGTAGATCTATTGAAGACAGGTTTCTAAATATGTCATAGACAGATACCTCACAGGAGACAGACCTGAATCCTTAGGCCACACATCAACACTGCCCATGGCTGCAAATATCCATTGCCCTTTTTGTGAAAGGTATCTAAATGCCCCTTTTCCCGGTTGGAATTTCAAGTTGTTTTTGTCTCTGGGAGATGTTGCGTTGCGGTAATTATTGAAATGTAACTTTGACCTTTGTTGTAGTGACCGTGAATTTTGAATGTCTCATGAGGTAAATGATACCAATAATAGATGGGTTCGTGCTGTATCCATATAAATATTTTTAAGTCTGATACTGCAAAAGCCCCTTGATTTAGATTACAATGCATGGCAAAGCCCAGTAGGTTTTCTTATTTGAACACACTTGTAAAGGTGGTGTGTACTGATAGTGATTTGTGAACTAACTCTCAGTATTGTGAACATATTCTCTGAAGGTATAAAATCACAGGAAAAAATGAGTTTATTAATGGAAATTAGTCTGGGTCCTAATTATTACCTGCGAATGGTGTCATCACTTGAGGTTTTTATTGCGTTTTAACACATGGCTTATCTTGATGAGAAAATATATAGCAAAGGGTAAATGTAGCAATTTCCCTTTACTGTTCTCCACCGAGCCATTATTGCCTGATGTTATTCTTCAGCAGCCTTTCATTTTTTTGTCCCAAATGTTTTTGCCTCTGGCTTGTTTTGTTTCTTTAAAACATACTTGTATCACTTCTCAAGGTGATACATTTTGACAGGTAATCAATATTTTTTCATACTAGATTTGATGGTTATAATCTTCATCTTAGACTTAGTTAAGGGCAGAATGCTAGCCTAGATTTTTATCTCAAAATATCCCTTTGTTAAGAGACATACTTTTTGTCCTCAGCCACAGTCCTTCTAGTCCCGTGTATCAGATGGTTCTACCTTCAGGGTACCTGCTGCATGGACTCTGCTTATGGGAGGGGGACAGACACATCAGCTGACATCCTGACAGTGTGTCCTGGAGCATCTTCCGGTAGCACTTCCAACTAGCTTCTGACACTGGAAAGACCCTTCTGACTATCCTCCCACCCCCCACCCCAGGGAAAGTGTGATTTATATTTCAAGAGTAAAAGTATTTTCCATTTTTCTCTTTTCAGTAGGAGCCCTGGTCCCTCCACCAGACTTGACTTTTTCTAGAAGCATGGGCAGGCTGAAGATCATAGTCTTAAAAGCCAAAGTACATACAAGAGCCATGATGGGGTGGGGGTGGGGGTGGGGGTCGGGTCTTTCGAGCAGGCTCAGCAGGTAAAGATGCTTGGCTTCCCTCAGAAGTCCTCTGCCCTCCATGCTTGCACAAATAAATGCAATAGTTTGTTAAGTGAGCACAAATAAATGCAATAGTGTGTTAAGTGAAATAATCATGATTGGCTTTTGCTTTTGAAAGTTGAGCTTTTTTGTTTAAAACAAAACAAAACAAAACTGTCTTTCTCCCCTAAAATCAGTATGCCTTCCTTCTGAGTCTTTGGGCAGAGAGCGAGGACTTTCAGGCATAGACACGGGCTATCTGCTGCCCAGGCTTTGTCTAAGAGGGCTCTTACAATTCTGGGCAATTGTGGTGCTTCTCTGAGGACTACTTGGAAGTGAATGAGCCAGAGGTACTGCTCCTGTGGTTGCCGTTGAAAAGGCCTCTTGGTCTTCATTTTCCAGGAAGAGTTCAAAGTGCATGGGGGCAGGGGGGCGGGGAGCAGTGAGAACGGGAGCGTTTTTTCCGGGCACCTTCACAAGCCTGTTTTGCTGTCTTTAACTTGGGCTTTTCTCTTCTATAAAGAAAGAAAGAACAGGCTATTTTTGTACCTTCAATTTTAAACATAAATTTGCAGCTTTAAATGAATCTTTCCCAAACTGTGGCTTATGCTCAAGTTTACTGGTGTGATTTGATTTTTGTGATGACTCGTTTTTTGTGCCCCCCCCCCACCTTCTTGTAGAGGTGCCATCATTTCTCTACATATAAGCGAGAGCTAAAAACTCCCCAGGGCTTTCTGCCTTAAGTGGTATCAAATGAACACATCTAAGTGGAAAACACTCTGACACCCTTGTCTGCTGAGCCCCTGCTAGGGGACATCCGACTGGACTGCTTTTGTATGTCTGGAGATGTATGCAAGGACTGGCGATGTAAAATGCAATCAATTTTGCTCAGTGCTTAGATTCATAAATCCCAGGGCTATTTTTAATGACATAATCTAATCAATTGATAGCAAGGCTACCAGCGTGCTGACAGTCAGGAATGAAGCAGAAGTGAAGCAGGGGCGTCTGTAAGAACCTACCAGCCATTTCTTTCTTCTCCCCCCCACATTTAGAAATCTCTAGATCTCTGGATTGGGTAGAAACTCAAGAATTGCTGATATTTTAAGTAATTTTATGGCTGCTTTCCTGTGGGTTTCCAGAAGACAAATTTGTAAATGTACAGAGTGACTGAGGAGGTGGCTCTCAGACATACCACTGAGTGCCTGTCTCCCGAAGAACCAGACAATTCCCCCAATTTAAATATCTTTAGAGTAGACACAGGAGGAATAATTTAGTATAAATTGATAGTATCGTATATTGTTACTCCTGTGCCATGCCAGTAATGAAAACCTAATATTCATCTCGACGTAGCTTGGAATTGCAATAAGATGAGGATGAGGGGAGTAAACAAGCCGAAACAAACTGTGAAATTGCACATGATGGAAATCTCCCCCACAGCCCCCAGCAGCTAGAGACTGAATAGGTTAATATTCCGGGTAATGACAGGTCTTAGAATTCCTTCCTCCTTTTTACATGTTGGTAGGGTATCATCAGAACTAAGTTCTGGGTGGGGGGAATTAAAACCTGCTCTCTGTGTCTTAGGGCTGGAAACTGACCGGGGAGAGATGTTTGTCTAAAGGAATGGAGAACCCGGTGGGATGGGGGGTGCTCCTTAGAGACTGGCTGGGGAGCAGCCGCGCCCTGAGCTCTCCAGTTTGGTTTCAGGCAGCAGCTTTTATGTTCTGCTACGTTTTATGTTCTTTGATACCGGCTGAAAAGACAAGCACCAGGTGTGGTGGTGCCGCTGGACTGACCAGCTGTGCTGCCCTGTGTTTTGTTTGTTAGTTTTTTCTCCACCTTCCCAGTCAGCGGCTTCTTTGACAGAGGGTGTGTGTCAGCGGTTGATTTACTTATCCACTCTGACCTCGGAAGGGGCTTGACCCAAAGCCGCTCTAAAAGCTATTTACCTCCTCGCCTGGAATACCACCAGTCAGCATTTGGAAGAACAAAACAGGGATCCCACGATTCCCAGTCTGATAGCGAGAGCCTCCTCTGCCTACTGGGGAAATACATTAGATGCCTGTCGGAGCCCACTTGCTGCGCTCTCCCGGGGAACTGCGAGCATCCGTGATCTCCGAAGTTGGTGGAGTGAATAACTAAGCGGGACCAGCTGACTTCAGGCTCCAATCAGCTAGAGCGTGATGTAAGTGTTTAGCAGCTGCAAGGCTCTGAATTAGCGTGGCCAAGTAGAGGTAGTACAGCATGGCCAGACTGTGGCGACAGGCTCAGAGAAAGCAAAGAGGGAGATGGATGAGTCCAGCATTCTGAGACGGAGAGGGCTCCAGGTAGGCGAACCTTCCATTCTTGACATGCAGCCTTGTCAGTGGCCAGCCATTGAGGATTTCAAAGTTCCCCTGTCATTCCTTTACTGGGCATGGCTATGTGCTCAGTTCTTAATATCTACTTAGCACTGAGGTCTGATGGGCTCTAGTTACAGGGCTGACACATGACGGGGTTCAGTGAGGGAGGGTCTTTTGTCAGAGACAATAGACAGGACTTTTAGTCCGACACTTTGGTATGGTTGTTCAGGAATAGTTCAGCCTTGGCTGGTGGTGACAGCTGATAAGCGGCTCCGTGTTTTATCAAGTGTCAGAGAAGTCTGTGGCAGAAGCAACTCCGTCTAGTTCTAGGAACACAGGACTCATTTGGCACCAGGGTCACCTCCTCCTGGTTGGCATCTGTGTGGCTGCTGGGCCGTTGTCTGCAGCTGTTAAGCGTCTACCTGTCAGTGAAATGAAAGTTTCTACTGGAAACTGGTTCAAAGTTGTCTGTGACTAAGGAGCTAGGAAAGATGTATGTCTCCTGCCTTGGTTTTCTGTGTCCAAGTTTGTCTAAATTACTGTCGCTTAGTGTACAAATGTATGCCAAGTGAAAACTTAGCAAATATGAGAACTTAAAAAAAAAAATAACACGTCTGCTTGGCAGTTGTTGAGTTTAAAGAAGCCACAGCTTAAATATGTTCAAAATTAGTATGTTTACCTCCTGATGGCTCTCTTTCCTGTGTAAAAGTGGTATTTTTTTTTTCTTAAGGGAAGAATTTAACTGTCATTGAACGCTTATTCACTATTTTTGAAATTAAGAAAATATGCCTGCTTGAGGGTCCAGATTAGACCACATGTTTAGAAAGGCTTCCTTGGTGACCTTTTGAGTCCTTGTTGGTCTGTCCTTCTGCTCTGGATGATGTCAGTTACTAGTACTGACATCCTGTGCATTTGAGTTAACATTACAGTGTTGTGGGCAAGCCAAAGGACTATTTGTGGGTAAACAAAAGAGGGATTGAAAAATTTGGGGTTCAACACTGTCTATTGTTCCAGACCTAAGTAAACAGATGACCTCCTTTGAGAGTGCTGTGGTCATTGTTTTTGAATGTACAGTGTGGTTAGTCACCGCTGTGGACTTCCTCTTCTTTGTTTTCATCATCTCCATAAAGTTCTGGTAAAGCACAGCTGTTTGTGTGTCTTCCTGCCCTCTTCAGAGTCACTGGTTAAATATGGAAAGGCTCATAGCACACAGTGATATGCTATTGAACTTCCAGTAGTGCTGATTATTATTAATAGATAGCAATTTGTCAGTGTTTTCTTTAATTGTAGTTAACTTTAGATGGTTTTTAGATACACTTCTGGAAAGAAATTTTTTTGTAGTTTTTTTTCCTTCTGTAATGTGTTATAATTATAACACCATCATAAGAGATGGTTGGAAGCTGTGGTGCTTTTCAGGGTTATAGGTTTCACTGACTTTTAATGTTAGAAATAGAGCAGTCATTTTTGGCATTTAAAGTATTAGAGCTGTGTCTTTCTGAAAAGATGTATAACAAAACAAAGGAACTTTACTTGCTAATGTAGTATTAGAATGCTAGGTCTTGGTTGCAGTGAGCCTGCTTTTGGGATACCTGATGTCCTCTCGTGTATTCTGGCTCATGAGTGTCTAGTCTCTATTGTTAGTGAGAAGCCGAGTTTTCACATCATGAGAAATAACATCGTGGAAGTGTCTAAAAGTTCTTTTGCTACAACTCTACCCACTTAAACAAAGCCTGTTTGCTTCATTTGCCTTGTATACAAGGACAAACAGTGTTTTAAAAGCCATCACACACACAGAACAGCTGTTTTAAGAAATTCCAGTGGAAGTAAGGAACACAATAAGAAAGTCCACATTTGCATTACAACAGATGGTTACTGTAGAACTTGTAAGAGAAACGCCACCTAGTGAGGCTAACAATCAGTGAATTTACAAATAGAGCTGTGTGGGGCATTCAGGGTGCTGGTGAGATAGATCTGAAGGTGAGAGCCAAAAGCAAACCTCCATGTCTTTACCCCTGCCTCTGACCCTCTGGGTATAGGAAATCTTGAGCAAGCTACATGTCTTGTGGACTCTGCTTATCTAACTATAATGTGGCATGCCATAACACATGACTCGAGTTTTGTTTTTAATAAAGATGTGGGTATATTTGAGGTTTTAAAGTTAAAGGCTACCTAATACAATAAATATTAGATAGTATGTTATCTTTAAGTTAGAACAATTGTCAGGAAGCCAGTAAACATTGATTAGAGAGATCATGATAATTATCAATATGTAGGGTTTTATGTAGTATAGAGAACAAGACTTTATGCATTAAATAAATGAAAAGTGTGTGGAACCAACTGACTCTTTAAATAACTTAAAGCTTAACGTTGGAAATCTGAAGTGCACAATATTCTAATTTCCTAAAATCTAATTTTACAATAATGCAATGTGTTCCATGCAGAATCCTATAGTGTGTGTTTGAAACTATTTTAAGAGCTCAGTGCCACTAACTCTTCAGAACAGGCACACTGATAATGTCTCTCAAATTTGGATTTTGAAAAACTATTAAACTATTTTAGTCAGAACATAGAATTTCTCAGAGCATGGGTGCCTCACCAGTGGCAGCCTCACTGAGTTGCTCGTCTTAAGTGGCTGCATCCTTCCCTCTTGTATGTGGCCTGTTAGTGTTCTCAGTGTCTCTGATGGTACTTCAGGAACTACTTTTGAAATGAGAGAGAGTGGGGGGGGCAGTGGCTTTCCTTGTTTCATTCTGGAAACTTCTCAGACAGCATTTCAAAACAGGAGGGAAAGTGGCAGATGGATGGACTTGGGCAGACCTTGGACTTGGGGCAATTTGAATTTCTAGACAGGTCTAATTTGTCAAAGGATAACTGGCTCCTTTCAGGCCTAATATCCCTCATCTGTGGGTCATATTTTTTAACTGTCAGGGAAATTAATTGTTTTAGTGATTTCCATTGTATGTTTCCCTTCTATTTGTTTTAATGAGAGTGTCCATACCTCCAGTGTGATGGACTCCAAGGCTGCAGAACAATGAGTACCCAGCATCATTAAGGCAGTTGCAAGTCTCTGAGAGGGGTGTGGCGTCTGAGGAAGGCATCCCACAGCTCCCTTCCTGCAGTCTTGTTGAGCTGAGCCCTTCTCTTGCCTTGATTTCCTCCATTGAATATTCCCATTGAAAGAATACTTCCAAGGCAGCAGGTACCGGTAGGATATGGAAACAGTTTTCCCTCAGTTGGTTCATGATGTAGAACAAGATAACGAGATGCTCATATTTTAGAGCATCCTAGTATGCTTGAGCTTTGTTTGATTTTCTTTCTTTACCTAATCTCCCCCCCCATACACACCTCAGTGAAAAAAATAATAAAGAGCGCATTTGTGCCTTGTGTCTGATTTTCCTCTTATGTTCATCTGGGATTCAAGTTTAGGAAACAGGGAAGCAGACAGAATCTTTCTGTTTGGACTAAGTATCAGCTCACCTCTATTTTGTGCTTGAGTAGAGGTCATTCTAGTCATAATGTCTCAATGACCCTTCCATGCTAACTTAAATGTAATTAAAGGGGTGCTTACACCTTACCTGAGATTCAACAGCACTCTCATTATGTGGGAGTACCATTCTGTCCCTATTCATTTGCAGACTATGGGTGGCTATTTGGAGTCATCTAGTTAGAAGGGCACAGTAGACATGCTCAGGGTAACATTAATCCCTTGTTGGGATGAAGTACTTTCCTTCTCCAGCAATTCTATAAAAGCCTATATATTTCAGTGGGACCGGAAGAATCCAGGTCATAAATGAACTTTTGCTGTGAATTTGTTAGACAGATTAGAAGCACACATGAGTAGTATTTCTTATGCATTGGAGCAGCTCACTTTCTGCTTGGAGGCAGATGTGATTCTGTGCTTCCTGATCCACAGTGGGTGATCCTGATGTATCCTTGAATTCAGAAAGAAATTAGCTGCTTCTCTAAGGATCATTCATCTTACTAATAAAATGTTAATGATATAAAAATAAATAAATTTGAAACTGGGCCTGGTAGCACATACCTTTAATGCTAGCACTCAAGGCAGAGGCAGGTACATCTCTGAGTTCAAGGCTAGACTGCCCTATAGAGAAAGTTTCAGGAACAGCTGGGGCCATACAGAGAAACCCTGTCTTGAAAAATCAGTCAATTTGACCAGGTGCCTCCACAGATGCTTCATTCTTACTTCCCCCTGTCCCTTTGCAGTGGTTCCTATGAGTAAGGCATGGTCAGAAGCTAGTAGGCAGAGAGAATCAGGGAGCCAGCACTGTATGAGGGGGGATGAGCCCAGGAGAACCCTGGTTCATCTGCCAGATTGCCCTCCAGTAGGTCCCAGCTTAGACTCTCTGACACCAACTTTATCCATTTGGTTGCCCGTAGAGGCCTTTTTGCAGAATTACTGCTTAACATAAAGTCCTTTTATTGACAGCTGACAAAGAAAATGACTGAGAAACAACATTCACTTTCTGTAATCCACCCTCTGATCCATTATGCTGGGCATCGTCCCTAGGTTACGCCCATACGATAAACTGATTTAGACCCATATGATAAACTGGCCCATGAGCAGTTTGTATCTTTTAATCCAGATGAGAGTCTTGTGGCCACCATCCTGTCTTTTCATTTGTTCCCTAGCCACTCAGAACTGACTACATGGAGAGCAGACAGAACTTTTAATTTTTTAGCTCTTGTTTGCTTCTTTGAAGTGTCATGTGGTTTTATTTATTATACCTTTTAAAAATTGGAAAAAGTGCCTAAGAGTAGATAGGCCCTAAAACTTTGATGTTGCTGCACTCAAAACAATGAAATTACTTAAAAGATTGTGAGAAGACTAAAGGAGATAATAGACAAACTGATCAATAAACTATAAAAATTGAGAATCACATGAACTTAGAAAGATCAATATGCATGAAGCAACCAATCATTTTATTGCTGGCACTAGAATCTAACAAAAGCAAATAGGCTACTTGAATTTACTAGAAATGTATTTCAAATAAATTATGAAATAAATTATGAAATACAAGTAGAGCTTACTAACATATATTAGAATTACATGTTTCTCTTGGCACCAACCATAAGCAGGGAGATTGGCAGATAACATGAAGTACACATGTTAGAGGGCAGGACTGCTATTATAGCCGTGTTTTGAAATGTGTTTAGTGACATGGGGAAAGCTGACAGTGATTAAGAGAATAGGTTCCTAGCTATATAAAACATGTAAGCTTCTTTAAAATGTGTACCACCCACATATACAAGCATATACATGTTTATGAGGCAGGGGTAAGTGGATGTGTACATGCGTGCTAGAGTGTGCATGTGTGAGTGTGAGAGTGAGTGTGAATGTGTGGGGATAGGTGTGCCTGCCTAAGGAGATAGAAGGCAAGAGCTTGCGTATGCTCTGGAATGTTTAAAGGCATCTCATTTCTACCCGTTATTAACTGTGTGATCTCAGCTGCACACTTACTCGAAGAGTTCCTGAAGATGGCTCACAATCAGGTATCGAAAGGCTGAAAACAACCAGTCATAACTAACACATAAAATTAATTTTGTTTGTCTTTACCATTATCATCTAAAGAAAAAGACAATACATTAACAGATTAACTCATTCAAGTCTGGGTGGTATGAGAAAATTGTATTTGTCTTCACACCCTTTATTGTAAACATATGATACATTTTGTTATGGTCAATTGAAAAAGGGGTTTCTAAGGACTATTTTTTAAATTTATTTTTATTTGAATTAGAAACAAGCCTGCTTCACATGTCAATACCAGCTCCCTCTCCCTCCCCTCCTCCCCTGTCCCCTACTATTCCCCCTCCACTACCCAGGGAGGGTGAGGCCCTCCATGGGGGGTTGCCAAAGTCTGTCATATCATCCAGGGCAGGGCCTAGGCCCTCCCCCATGTGTCCAGGCTGAGAGAGCATCTCTCCATGTGGAATGGGCTCCCAAAGTCCATTGATATGCCAGGGATAAATACTGGTCTATTACCAGAGGTCCCATAGATTGTGGAGGACTCCTCAATGACACCTATGTTCAGGGAGTCTGGATCAGTCCCATGCTGGCCTCTCAGCCCTTAGTCTGGGGTCCATAAGCCCCCCCCCCTTGTTCAGGTCAGCTGTTTCTGTGGGTTTCACCAGCTTGGTTCTAAGGACTATTTTTAAATCTCTTCATTGTTTTAGAGAAACTCTGGTAGTCCCCATTGCTATCAGTGAGCGTCCTGTTTCTTGGGCTCTGGACATGGTGCACAGGGATTTGGTTACCATCAGGTAGAATGCACACTGTGGTAGAGATGCACTGTTACTAGGGGATTGGGTATCCGTGTAACTAACTTCTGTATCCCTGGAAGTACCCTGTTTGGACTCCTCTCCTCCAGTGACGTGGGATGTGTTTTCGCAATAGACATGTAGGGTAAGGATGTGTAAACTCTGTGTTGTTTCTTGAGTTCCCAGATAGCATCAGTGATAATAATGAGAGAGCACAAACCATTTGGTCACCCATTTGGGGACATGCTTATTAGAGTGGGGGTAGCTAGAGGCAGCACTAGATCATTACCCCAAAGTGTGCAGGTGCACTTTTACATTTTTTACAATTGTTGCCACATGCTCTATGGTGTATATCAGCAAACCACCTCAAGGGCATATGGGGACAATTGCCTTGCTCCTGGAAGCATCCTCCAAATGCCATAGATAACAAATGCCCATAATTTTGGATGGAACCCTTCTCGTGGATATTACTGAGCAGCACACCTATTTTAGTTCTTATATTTATTATTTTACATGGCTTGTGACTATGTCTGCTTTCTCCTTCAGGCAGAGAGCAACAGCCCCTATCTTTTGCCTTCCTTCCCAGAGATGTTTAACAACAAAAACAACAATAATGATGATGACAATAGCTCTTTGAGCAGGTCTGTTTCAGAGAACTGTGTTTTGTCTTCAGTGTATACTTGTGTGTTTCTCTTGTAGGCTCTACCAGAGCAAACAGAGTAAAATGTGGATAGGAGAAACTTATAGAATGGTGGGATGACAGCAATTTTCAAGCAGCATGACTTCTGGCCCCTAGCAGTGATGACTTTATGATGGTTGAGTCTCTCTGTTGCATAGTGAAAGCCAAATAAGTATTGAGCAGGGAAAAAGAGCACCATAGACTGGTTGCACACACAGTGTGAGCAAGGCATGGCTGATGGGCAGGCACCCCCTTTACAAGGGACTTCAAACAGTGTATGGAAGAGGCAAAGAACTAAGTTCCAATAGCAGTGTCAAACTGAGGGATTAGACTTTATATTAGGAGGCCATTGCCGGATTTTGAGTAGAGCACAGAGGTAGATATCTTAGCAGCTATGAACTGTCCTTGGAAGATACTTGGAAGAGCCCAATACTAGAAGCAGGGTAAACAGCTGTCAGGATGGAAGCAGAGGTGAGCAGCACTGCTGGACTGACGTGCTGGCAGAGAAAGTACAAAAAAGGCAATTTAGGGTGATGTCAACAGGATGCAATGACCTGTCACTGTTCAGGAAAGAAAAGATGGAAGAGGCTGAAGGTGAGAAGGGGGTGTAGATGAGAGTCTGATGTCATCAACCCTAATAAATAATTGACCTGTACCACAAGTAAGGAGAGAATACAGATTCTCCCAGATTAACATATGTATGTTAGAGTAGTTTTGAGAATTATACCACAATGATTATCTTAGTGCTTACTTTGCAGGAATGGTTAAAATTAGAGTGCACAGAGTAGGTTAATGGTTTTAGTGTCACACCTTGAAAATAATGTATCCCTGTTTTGAAGATGTGTATTTTTTTCTTTCTTTTTGAAAATTGCTCCCAACTTTGAAAACTTGCCCATAAGTCTCATTCCAATACAATTTTGAAAAGCAGAATGAATCATCTCAGATGAGAGAGGCTGTAATGGAAAAAGCAATTCGTTCCTAAATGAAGATGATGAGGTTGGTACCATATTGCTTGAAACAGTGAGTGGATTTAAAACCTAAGTGAGATTACATCAAATTCTGCTGAAATTTTTGTTCCATTTGAATGGAATATCTGTAATTGAAGATAAAGGGTTCAACTTAGAAAGGCATGTGATGAAAGAGACCATTTTATCAGTTTTCTGACACTTTCCAATTTCTTTTTTCACCTGTGAATGTGTACACAAAACCATTAAGTCATATTGATAATAAAAATACTAAACTCTTTTTTGTGGAGAGGCTAATGCATGAGAATACTGGCTTTATTTTATTAGCAGTACTTCCTGAATTTCATGTCGAGAACAGGCAAATCCTTAGGGAAGTTGTGGGAACTCACATTTAGTTAGGTTATGTCACAAGTTCAAAATGGTTGTGGGAAGCACTAGTAGACCAGTAGACTTTTAAAAACTTGATGCTCAAACTTAGAGGTAGGATGGGGGTTGGGTAGCTCAGTGGTAGAGTGCTTGCCTAGCATGTAAAAGGTTGTATACAAGTCAAGTTTTTTGTTATTGAGAACAATAACATAAAAGGTTAATGCATCAAAGTTACATGTAGGTCTGGCTGGGAGACTGGAGAGCTGGCTCAATGCTGAAGAGAACTTACTGTTCTTGTACAATTAGATTCCCAGCACCAACTTTGGGTGGCTTACAACCACCTGTAACTCCAGCTCCAGGAAATCTAGCATCCTCTTCTGAGCCCCCACAAATGCCTGCATTCATGTGCACAAACCCCCACGCAGAGACACATAATTAAAAATAAAATATTTTTAAAAAGAAATTGGCCTTGATCTATTTCATTTTGTGATTTTTTATCATATGTTTTTAGTGATCAGACAATAATTCATACTTTCATGATTATTCTCTCAGTTTTAGCATTACTGTGAACATAAACCGAATAATACTGTTGACAGTATTTACAAGCTTTTTTTTTTTTTTGAGATGGTATTTGCAGTTTTCCATTAAAACTTTGTTCCTTATGTTAGTGGTGAAGCTCACTGATTCATTTTCCATGATGTATAGTAACCTAACTATGAGGCAGTGATGTAAGATGAGTCAGTTTTGATGGTGTGCAAGAATCCTTACTCCCTGTAATAGAATTCTATATCCATTCCCTTCATAGGGACTCATGGTTAGCAAAGGTCCTTTTTCCTGGCTTGACTCTCAGCTTACCTATGTTATGTCCAGTCATCTATGTGCCGCATGCTTGCTTGTGCAGTTTCACAGAGTTGTCTCTGGTGACCTATCCTAAGAGGAACATGGCTAGAGCATCTGCTGCCCATTAGGTCTGGGTCCAAGAGCCTGGCATCAAAACCAGCAGACTCACATTCTCCTTGTAGGCCTGAAAACATGGAAGTACTGACTTTTGCAGTCTGGTATTGGGTGTATGATAACAGTAGAGACTAATACACAGGGCAGGCTTCGGTTTGTCTAAGAGCAGTGGCTGCAGGGTCCACCAGGCTTGTTTGAGTGTTGACCTGCCATGTATTGGCTCTGTTTCCTTAGGCATGGTGCTCAGTTAAAGCTTTACCTTTGTTATCAGCAAGAGATAATTCTTAACTAAGGGTGTTGTAAAAATAAGTATGACGTGTGCATGTGAGTTACCTTGGCTGATGTCAAGGAGATGGGGAGGACACCCTCCGTTCTTGAGTAGAGGCTGTGGCTACTGTTGCATGTACAGACTTCCTTGTCTGCTTCCAGTGCTTGCTTCACGTGTCTCTGCCACATGTGATCACATGTGACTCTGGAATACTACACTACTTTCATTTGTTTGAGGTCCTGTTTCCTCGGCTGTATGGAAATACTGACATTTACTAGGCAGGATTATTATGAGGACTCAGAACAGGCAACTTTCTGTGCCAACACTTGGGATGGTTGAGGGACTTTAACGGCACAGTCATTTCTCACAGGAGGCTGAGGAGTCGAGGATCAAGGTGCCTGCAGATTTTGTGTCTAGTGTGTCTTTCTAACTCTCCTGCTGAGTGCTTAGAAAAGAGATAGTATGTCTTCCATTTTAGTAATTTTGCCCTGGTCTCATCCTGAACACCCCACCCCATGATCTAACCCCACCTTAATTACTGCTCAAAGCCCCACCTGTAAATATCACACTGGCAGTGAGGGCTTTGATTCGTGAATGTCTGGAGTGAGGAGGGGGGCACACATGTTTAGACCACAGCACTACCCATAGCATGCACTAACTCACACATTTGCTAAGTGTGAGTGGACACTTAGCAAATTCATGTTTGCTATTCATCCAGTCTCTTTTTCCTCATGTAGTCTCATTTCTTCAAACTCTTTTTTGCTTTTAGTTCCTAGGTACCTGCACTGGGCCTTACACCACATCCTTTGGGCTTCTCAGTATCTAACAATCCTGTTTTTATTAAAAGGAAGTAAGAAAGCTTGGAGAAAGCAGGAAGGAAAGAACAATAGTGTCGCACTGGGAAGGGCCCAGCACTGAGACGGTTATTCAAATATCTAGCACCTTGCTATCTGGGCTTTCAAAGGGTTGGTGTTTTGGAATAAGGGAAGGCAGGAATAGAAGGTGGGGGGTGGGGTGGGGTGAATGGGAGGGGTGAGGTGTGGTAGGGTGGAGAGTGGGTGTGGGGGGCAGTGTTCATGGAGTCCATCAAAGCTTCCCGTTTCAGGATTACAGAATTCTACATATTAGGATCCACTCAACCTTACCACACTCCACAAGGTAACTTGGGCAGAGCTGAGGGGTGAGTCCTAAGGTACTCCTGCGTGCAGCATGCCCTGTTAAACCTGATATAAGTAATGGAGATGGCATTGAAATTGGTTTAGTTTTAAATAGACAAAGATGGACAAGCTTACCTTTCTACCAGAAGAAGGGCCCTTAGTCATCTTATTTTAATGTTTTCACCACATTTGCATGTATTGCTGTTCTTTCCTTGTCTGTTACTTTAGTGTGTGTGTGTGTGTGTGTGTGTGTGTGTGTGTGTGTGTATGTGTGTTGTGTGTGTTGTGTGTGTGTGTGTTCCTGTGTGCTCATTTCCTGGCCATCCCAGCTGTGCTTGCACTTTGTGCTTCCACTCTGGAATTTGTTCTTTGAAAACTTGTGTTCTCGGCACACTCACTTTGAGGTGACTTTGGTCTGCATCTGTGGGACTGGGTTTTGAGCTCTTGGATATTAACTCCACTATGCCACTTTCTCTAGAAACTAATTGGCTGATTTGGGTTGGAGGCGAGAAGCGAGCCTGTACATTTGGCCAATTTCACAGAGCTTACCTTGAAGCTATTGAAATGCAAATCCAGGCTATGCTTCGAGATTCCAAGAACTCAGACATTTGGTTCTTTGTTTTCTTCTGAAAAGTAAGCGTTCAGAATCCATGCACATTCTTTATTCGTGTGCTTTATAGTTAAGTTCTGCTTGTGTGTCTCCATGAATCCTACTACTATTATTTAAAATTTCATGAATGAAACTTTACATCTCTAACACCACACTAGCCAAGGCAAGTTTAACCAGTCAAAATAACTTGGGATATAGGGTTTATATGTGCTCTTACATGTGTCTGCATGTGGGCATTTACATACCCACACAGGTCCGTGTGGAAGCAATGCCATTGTTAAATCCCCTCCATGTGAAATAAGTAAAGAATCAAAACAACTTTGTGCTGTTTTGCCCTTTTGTGTGTAACACTCAAGAGGTTTTTGTGAGCTGGAGCCTTGATGTCAAAGCCCCTTTTCTTTGTATGAGTTGTCACATTAGTGGTCCTGAAAGGGAATACTCTTTCCTGCACTCTCCATTCTCCTGTGCTTTCAAGTCCTCTATGACTTCATTTGTCAAGTTCTTTGGAGAGAATATTGTATGTCAGTAACATAGCTCCTCTGTCATTTGATCTGCTCTGCAATTATACCCCTGTCCCCAAACAGTCACTTTCTTCCTGGGCCCTTTCCCATAAGCTGTGGTCACTTCATTCACTCACAAGAAGGATCCAAGACTACTACTTCCTCACACCTGGTTTGGTAGAAGGAATACAGGCTTAAGTGGAATTCTTTGTTAAGCTCTGCATCCCTGGGGAGGAATGTCTGTGGTCCTCTGTCACTCTGTGAGAGCCATGTCAAAAAGGACTTGATCAGATCTTTTTGTACCCTGAAAGGTTCTGTCATTTCTAGGAAGGGCTGATTGCTCAGAGAAAATAACAAATGTTCCTGGGAATTTTGATGTGTGGACCAGG
This sequence comes from Cricetulus griseus, assembly GCF_003668045.3. Classification (NCBI taxonomy): domain Eukaryota; kingdom Metazoa; phylum Chordata; class Mammalia; order Rodentia; family Cricetidae; genus Cricetulus; species Cricetulus griseus. The sequence continues at coordinate 321,401,510 of NC_048595.1, read as the reverse complement.
ATGTGCCAGGTCTAGAGCACAGGGGATTTTAGAAATGACTGGGATTGGACTGTCTTACTAACTTTCATGAATTACCTCCGTTCATGTCCTCCCGCTTTAGTTTGTTAAAGGAGATATCTGGGTGAACAGCAGCAGCCACACTGAACAGTGGCTGCATAGCATCATTTCCTGCCTCCTCACTAGGAGGGTGTCTTTCATTATATTAGTTCTTCCTGTCATTGTCAGACACTTTCCTTAGGTTGTTCTGAACTGGAAGCTGGTGTGAAGTCTGGCATTCATCTCTAACAGCTGGTCTCAGCCAGTCCCGACTGTGTGTGCCGATGTGTGCATGTTGACATGAGAGTTATGGATGGTTGGTTTCTATCTTCTGCAGATCTCCCACCCACACAGGGTTCCCTCACTACCGGACTCTCATTACTGCTTAAACTTTCAGACATAGACATAAACTGACTTAGTATTATTTCCACCCAAATTAAAAATTACCTCCTTACTTTAAGAACATAGCATCATGTTTATTTGATTTGTGGAAGCATTTTTGGATTTTGTAGCTCTGCCAAAAACAAATAAACGGAACAAAACAGATCAGTTACATTCTTCTTGGCATCTCATCTCTTCCTGAAATTAACCTGTGATGTGTGGGGACTGCTTTAGTTCTGTGCCATCATTACTGGACCAGTCTTATAGGAACATTCGGTCATTCACCCAACAGGTATTTGCTGTGCAGTTTTGACCTTTGCTAAGCTTGCAGATAGGAGGTCAATGCAAGACTGGATTTCCATTGCCTGCTGGGAGCTTATGGCCAGAAATGGATAAGAAAGACTAATTAGACACACAGTGGTTGCTAGGATGGTTTGTCAGCCACATAGTAAGTACTCAATAAATGGGTGGACATGGCAGGATTCTGGGAGAGCACTAAAGAGGATACTTGTCCAGTGATGGGGTTATGAGAGGTATGACCACAAAGGTAGAGAATGGAAACTGACTTCCACCCTGTTCTTGTTAAAGTTTGGATCTCGGTGGGAAATTTGAGAGGAGATGTGCAATAAGGTGAGAAGTATATGTGTAAGTCTGGAGAGATGCGTCCAAAACCAGCCTGGAGGCAGAGATACGGTGACAGCAGAAGTGACCGTATAGGTCTTTTTACTCTGGGAGGTTCTGTTGTTTCCAGGAAGGGCTGGGTTCTCAGAGAAAAAAACCAAAACCATAAAACAAGTGCTCGTGGGAATTTTGATATATAGACCAGGGTACATCAGCACCTGTGTTTAGAGTGAAGAATGTGTATATATTCTTGTGATTGGCCTCACTTGCTAATGTCAGTGGAGTGGATGAAGTCCTCCAGTAAACACAGGCAAGAGAAGTAAGGGGGAGGGGAACCTCCCTACATCTGTGGTCTTTGATCTCTACTATGTGCTAGGTGGAGATTTCAAGGACAAACAAGACTGAAGAAGGTGTTTCTCCTGAAGCTTATGGCAAGAAGCCAAGAAGAAGGACTGGTGTTAAATGACTAACACTAGTTCCACTGTCCAGTGACACTTCATGAAGGGATAGATAAATTAGTAGATAGTTATGCGTTAGACAGTGTATATTTGGTCTTCCTCTTCCCTGGGACCTCAGAGATACTCCCCCAAATAAGCATCCTGCGTAATCGTCTTAACTGTTACATTTATTGAGCTGCTAAGTGCAAGTATAGTGACAACTTCAGTGTTTCACACATGTCATCTCATTTCATTTTTACAGCAGCCCCTGGGGGCAGCGCTTTTCTCAGTCTTCGAGGAGGAAGGGGCGGAGTTGCCTAGCCTTTTATTAACTCATAGTAAGCGACAGCAACTAGCTACAGACCAGCTGTCTGAATTAAAGTCAGTGGGTTGGCCTCATTCTTGAGGACCTTGTATTTCCTGCCTCTCTGAGGTCAGCAGGCTAGCCCATTGTGACAAGTTCACTAGAAGTTGCATGCAGAATAATGTGTGCTATGATTCAAATGTGTCCAAGGGATTATGCGTCTGGGGCTTTGGTCTCAGTTATGGATATGTAGGGGCTGATGGGATCTTTTAGAGACAGAGGTCCATGGGAAGTCCTTGGGAACATTGATGGATGCCCTGGAAAGAATTAAGGCATTTCTATAAGATCCCAGTTAGCTGTTTTGAGTTAGCAGAGTCTGGTCCCTCCTACTCTTCCTTTGTGCTTCCCACCTTTCCCAAAGCTCCTATTTTTGCAAATGGGCTCTCATCAGAGCCTATCTGATGCTAACACCCTGCCCCCCCCTTTTTTTTTTGCCATAAGTAACCTGCCTCAAGTATTCCATTAGAGTGGCATAAGTGATTAATTGAAAATGGGAAACCAGAGATGAAGGTGACATCTGTCTGTGTGTAGTTGTATTGAGTTCATTCACCTTTTCTTTTCCAATGGCCTTGAATAATCTAAGTCACTTTACGAATTTCCAAGTGTAGTTTACAGGGAGAGTGTGGAGGACTGTGGACATTTATTCATGAAGGCGGGTGAAGTGGACATCAGTCTGTTGAACTGAGGAAGTTCTTTTTTGTCTGTGGGAGTGAAGTTAGTTTTCCTTTAGGACTGAATACTTTGGGGACTAGAGAAAATAGGCCTAATTCACAATTTTAAAAATTATGTAGCTACATGGGGAAGGGCCTAGGCCTGGCCCAGGATGATGTGGTAGACTTTGGAGAGCCCCTTTTGAGGGCCTTACCCTGCCTGGGGAGTGGAGGGGGGGATGGCTAGGGCCAGGTGGGATGTTGGGGGGGAGGGAGAAGGAAAAAGGATTGACATCTGAAGCAAGCTTGTTCCTAATTTGAACTAATAAAATAAAATAAAAAATTATAGAGCTATAACTGAAGAAGGCATATTGTAGTATAAAATTCCTAGAACATTCTCTTGGAGTCTGGAATGTGTTCAGGAGCAGTTGGTAGATGGAGAACCATTCTGGTAAAGAGAAATGACTAAGGCAAAAAAGATAAGAATTAAAATTGTTGCTGTTTGAACTAATTTTAACACTTGTAAAAGCGCTCATGGAGGAAAGATTATTAATTTCATTATGGAAAATTTATGGAGTTAGAGTTATGCCTTGGCATGGATGTACCTACCACATTAAGAGCTTTGCATTAACAGATGTGTTCCCCTGGTGTTGAAAACCTCCTGAGCCTGGGCACCCATTCTTCTAGGCACCTCTTTAGATCCTGGCTTCTATCTGGGAAAGATACATTTTTCTCACTGGATTTTAACAAGGAAATACAGCACCTTGCAGTAACTCAGAGCTACTCATAGGAAAAAAGCTTGCTCTAGGTTGACAACTACAGAGTATGGTCAGGAGAGGAAAAGAAGTGGGGTCTAAGGCTGCTGTGTCACACTGTCCTCATGCACACACTCACTTGGCTCTTTAGTTACACCAGTGGGTAAGTCTTTTACAGTCTTGAAAAGCAAATCCACTGTTATCCATCAGTGCCACTCAGACACTTTGTCACTGGAACAGAATGCACTCTCAAAGTTTGATGTTTTAATTTGCTTTCAATAGAAATTTTCCCCTTTTAATATTTAGTACTTATTTATTGTTATGTATTTATTGTGGCCACTGTGGCCGTGTGAAAATGAAATACCTTGCATTTTTCTTGGTTAACCCGTCTACTTATATTTGTGATTGCACAATGTAAATATGTCTTATACAAGAATGGGTTAGAAAATATCAAAAAAGGACAGGATGTAGGAGGTGGACCTATTATTGTCAATTACATTTGTGTCAAGACTTTTGCCTTTGAAGAGCCAGTGTACTGGTGCTCTTCACTCTGCTTGTGCTTTAAATGCCAGCAGGTTTCCTTTTGCCTGGTGAGTAGAGGTTTACCAGGCATGGCTTCATCAGTGATCAGTCAGCCTAAGTTAGGATAATTTTTGACTTAAATGATTTGTCAGTGATAAATAGCATAAGTCATGAGGCAGCCTGCAGTGTTATTTCTTTATTGTGGCTTAGCCATGACTGCTCTACGTGATCATGTTCATCCCCAAGCTATATGATACTTCTCCGTGAGGGTTAGAACAAGTAGGGACATGCATGCATGTCTGAGGCTGGGCATTCCTACGTGGCCACTGTGCCTCTGTGAGTGTCATATGCACAGGACTCGCTTTTCATGAGGCATCCCCAGCAGCGTGTTCTTCTCTGCCCTCCCGGATGAGATGGAACTTAACATTAAGAACCTAGCTGGGCTGGTAAGAAATAATTACATGCATCGTCCCAATAATGGTTAATTGAGGGCGCCCTTGTTAGAGGCTTTCTCGGTTCTTTGGGGCATCTTTGATTTATGATGAGGGCATCACCAGCTGAATAGGCTCAATGACCTAGAGGTTAGATCTGAAATGTATTTTGCAGAGTTGGTGGGGGTTTGAGGCTTCTGTCTAGTTTCACCCAGTTTGTTTCATTCTGCTTCATATCGTAGCAGGGGAGGGTAAGGGACCAGCAACAACCAGAATCCATCTCTGCTCTCCTCCTGGGACAGCTCTCTTTTCCCTCCTCAGGCATCCTCTCTCCCTTTTCTTTCTCCTCTACCTTTCTCTTCCCTGTTCTCTGCCCTCATCTTCTCTGTACCCTTATTTCTCTCTCTCTCTCTCTCTCTCTCTCTCTCTCTCTCTCTCTCTCTCTCTCTCATTAATCCCTCTCTTTTCTACACATCAGTTTTTCATCTCCCCTCCATACCTTTTTTTCGAAGAATTCACTTGTGTGTTTTGCTCAGAGGAACAGTTTCCCAATCTGATGTCCTGCCCCCCCCCCAAGCCAGGGACAGCACTCTCCCTGATGTCCCCAACCCCTTGCCCTGTCCTCATCAGACTCTATCTTAACAACTTAGTCTCCTTTTCTTCCTTCTGCCTGTCACCTTCTTGAGATGAAGAAAACTGGCCTTTCCTCTATTGTATCTGCAGTGCAGTCAGGTGTGTGGTAAATGATCAGATAATGTTTGTTATTTTCAAGGGCTAGGATTTGAGGTGATCAATAGTCTCTTTGTGTTGTTGGGCCTTTCTTTTGTGATGCTATGTCATAGATTATTTTGTAACCAGTGCAGAAAGTTTAAAGAGAATTTTAATTTGATAAAAGGTGTGTACGAAACAGAGGAGAGGCTCAAGGGCTGCTCACAGAGTAATGGGGTCCTTGGCAAAGTGCATTACCTCACAGGCATGAGGCAATTGTTTGCAGTGGTTACATCAGCCAGAATAAAGATGATAAATTCTGGATTCTTGTCTCAGCACCTCCTGGCTCCCTAAAGAATTCCAGCTGAGGAATTTGCCCCATCTATTTTCCATTGCTTTCTGCTACTGTTCCAGGGTGCAGTTTTAAGGTCTTTACTGTGAAAAGCAGCAAAAATCCAAATACACACAGAGAGAAGTATTTTTTCTCACCTGGTGCAGTCTCGGGTACTTTAGAACTCAAGAATCATAGAGTATTACAGCCCAGAGCACACCTCAGTGTAGATTAATGCTTTCATCTCTTGGCTAAGAATAATGAATTTCAGAGAAGTGGTGTGATGGAGCCCAGGGTGTGGAAATAGTGAAGGTCAGGATTGACATGTTGTCGTTCAGGTTCCTCGTGTGCTCTTTTAGGTGGCCACTTGGGCTTCCTGTCCTTCTGCCTGGTCACACTAAACTCTCACCTTTATATTTAATTTGATTTGTTTTGAGTCAGGGCCTTGGTCTGTAGTTCTGATTGTCCTGGAATTCCCTCTATGTACCCAAGCTGGCCTGTCCTTGTGACAATACTCCCATCTCAGCCTCCCCAGGGCTCTTTTTACATGAAAGAGCCACCTTGTCTGGCTGTGATTAGGTTTTGAGTTAGAGACTAGTCCCTAACAGACATTATCTCATTTCAGAAAAGTTCATTTATATTCTAACATGAGTTTCATATTTAACAATTTCTAAAAGCCTGCCCCAAGTTACTGTTTCCATTCATTTTCTAGAATTTGAATTCACCTATATTTCTAAACTGTTTTGAAGAGTGAGGATAGTCCCAAATACCCCAGGATTAGACCTAAACAGGACATATGTTAAAATCAATGGGGGAAAGCAGAGGGTAATAGGGCTTGTGGGCAAACAGGAGAGCTTACACTAGAGGCATTCAGATTCCATTTCTATCTGGCAAACTCAAGTCTCAATAAAACTGTGTGTGTGTGTGTGTGTGTGTGTGTGTGTGTGTGTGTGTGTGTCTGTCTGTCTGTCTGTCTGTCTGTCTGTCTGTCTGTCTGTCTGTCTGTCTGTCCGTCCTTGTGTTTGCAATTCTTGTCAGCAATTTTGTGGGGGTGTTGGGATTTAGCTGAGGGCCTATGTAAACTAAACATTTGTACCTTGGCTCTCTTAATTAAAAAAAAATTGAAACAACTTTAAGGCTTAAAAAGGCAATTGTACATGAGTGGGAGGGAATGGGTTTCCCACGGATGCTGATATTCAGTGTGTATTATACTGGTGCATGGCCACTAGCATTCCCCGGAGATGATAATCTCAATCTTTATGTTTAAAGTGGTTTTACATAATCCTATAAACAAATGAAATTTTAGCACAATATTTCAATTTGGTTTTGAGTTTTTGGATGTAAGAACTATTATCCATTCTTGCCTGCCTGTCTTGCCTATGTATACATATATGTATCAAAAATCATCTGTCTGTCTGTCTGTCTGTCTGTCTAGCTATCTTATATTTATGTCTTTCTATGCAAAGACACAGCACAAAGCATGGGCCATTCCTTAAGGAGTTTTAATAGAGAGTGGGCAGGAGCAGCCTTCTAATTGATGAGGCTGCCAGGCAATTTGAGTCAACCTGTTAGTTACCAGTTTTTGTTACGGAAAATTTAACACCTATAGCAAGAGCCACGAGGATGCTGCAAGTAGCCTCGGATGCATTCTTTACACGCTGGCCGTTGCTCTTACAGGACAGTTTAATTTGTATGAACTACTGTTGCTGCTTATGGTCTTTTTCATTCCTTAGGAAATGACTCTTCAGAGTTACCATTTCCTTAATGTCTTAAAAACCTGTGCTACATATCTAAAACCCTTTTTATTTTAATAGCGGTTACATATCACTGGGTTATTACAGTGTATGCAGTTTCTCCATGGAGTCTCCATTTGTACCAGTGTTTCCTGGATGCAGTTTTGCTTCTGAAGATGAGCAGGAGCTAATTGTGGAGTAATTCTTTCTGAGAACAGTTTCTATCTATACCCTTCTTTCTGACTGTTCTCAGACTTGCCAAGTGCTGCCTGGTTTCATTGTGATATTTATTTTAGAGCCAGGGAGGCTCTGGAAGTTTCTTTAGTTTGAACGTTCTTCTGTAACCCAAGGAAGCTAACTCACTGGTATTTTTAATGAATAGTAATTTCCCTTGAGTTACAGTACTGGTCTAAAGGTGATGAAGCATTTTGAAAATAGGCAATAGCTTTATATATTTATGGATGGCTTTGAAATTAAATTAGAGTCTTTGCTAGGGACTGTGTTCATTGTCCCTTATGTTCAAAAATGTTCTTTTGGCATTATTAATCCCATTTTCAAGAATGGAGAGTTGAGGATCAGAGACAGCAAATTCTGCGGACAACATGGGTTACATCTGTTTGAATACAGACCTGCTAAACTACTATGGTTGTGCTCACTGCTCATACCCTTGTCTGGCCCTGGTAATTTTGAGAGGGGGAATGATATGAAAGACATTTATTTGATACAACTAAGATCCGTATAGATTATGTTTTGCACTGTATCTGCCCCCCCCAATTAGAAACAAAACAATAGATCTTTTACATAGAAGTTAACAAGTGCAGTATAAACTCAAAGCCCCGTGTATAGATTGAGAAGGAAATCTGCAGAGAGCTCTGTCAGTCATCTTCAAAGCGTACCCAATAAAGTATAAACTCTCTCCTCCCTAAGAATTCTCATTATCTGTATTCTCTTCATGAGTGAAGAAAGGGGGTATGCAGGAGATTTGAGATGAGTTGGAAGGATGTAATTCTACATAGTGAAAAGTCAGAGAAAATGCAGATGGGGTGCTGTTTTAAGATCGACTGAGGTCCTTTTCATGAAACTTGAAGTGAGATGGAGAGGTTAAAGGTTAAGCAGCATGGACATTGTTTGATGCGGTGGTGTGCACATGTATTCCCAGTTCTCATGAGGATAGAGCAGAAGCATTCCAGGCCAGCCTGGAAAATGTGGTACAACTTCACAAATAAGTAAACAAACAGGTGACATAAAGATTAATCTCAAGGTCTTTTGTCATTTGCCACTTCACATATTCTGGTGTCTATATTCCTTGTCTTGTAGCTTTGTGTCATGAGCAAGAGTCAAGGTGTTGCTTCTCATGCATGCTCAAGTCATGTTTATTGAAGTGGGTTTTCTAGGGAAGGTTAAGAAAGAGGGTTCAGAAGGCCTTCTTGCTGAGCTTGTAGCATGTATATCATGCTTTCTGACTATATGCCTTGGTTATAATTACTTATTCTAGTCTTACTGGTGTGTGTGTGTGTGTGTTTAAATTCCTCACTGAAGAATTGTTTCTCCTTACCTGTCTTTGTTCATTACTTTTAAATGGCCATGTTTTTTTTTTTTTATTCCTTGAAAATTTGATACAGTGAATTTTCATCATATTCAATACCACCCCAAACTCTTCTCAGATCTAGCCCCATCCTTTCCTATCTAACTTTTGTGTCTTTTTCTTCCCCATCTAAATGGCCATGGTTCTCTGCATTTCCCAAAGGTCATTCGAGGTGCTGTAGGAAAGCCCAATGCTTTTGGAAAGTGATGGTGTGTTTTAAAATTAACTGGGGTTTGAGTCTGGTTCATTTTGTTGTGGGATTTTTTTTCTTTTGTAATTTTTGTATAATAAAGTTTTGAAAATAAAATAAAATGGATAAGGACCAAAAAGTATTTGTTGAAGATATGAAAAGACCTCTCCTGCCCTCAGTGTTTCCTTTCTCCTCTGTACCCTGGGGACAACACAAAGGGTAGAAGTAGTCTTCTTCTTTGTTGTTTTGTTGTTGTTTTCTCCATTTTTTATTTAAATTAGAAACAAGATTGTTTTACATGCCAATCCTAGTTCCCTCTCCCTCCCCTAGAAGTAGTCTTCTTCAGCCATGTTTATATGTCTATCCTGGACATTACTGAGTTTGGATAGAGGCGACTCAGTTGCACCAGAAGGAGGAAAATATAGACTTCCATGTAGATGATTTGGAAACTATTACAGAATTCTTGGCTATGACGTCTTCCAGTTCACTGCTTTATGCATTTTCTGCCTGTGGGAATAGTTCATTGAATGAATAAAAGGAAAAGGCCTGATTCCTGTAGGACTTTTCACGAATAAGAAAATCAGAATTCTTTTCTAAAAATATACTTGTGTCACTAGCAGATGGGATAAACCTTAAAATATCTTACATTGAACATAAAGTGTGTGTATCAGTAAAGTGTATTTTAATTGTACTTTTAATAATTACTTATAGGATCAGTATAAATCAGGTAATAAGTAATAAGTCATAATTTAAGATGACTGTGAAGGTATGTAAATATTTGCTACCAAATTACATTTTTCATAAAACTAGAACCATATAATTTTTATTGTTCATTGCTTGTTTATTTGCTTGTTTGTTTGAGACAGGGTCTCACTATGTAGCTCTGGCTGTCCTGAAACTCACTCTGTACACCAGGCTGGCCTCGAACTCACAGAAATCCACCTGCCTCTCCAGTATTGGGATTAAAGGTTTGCACACCACTATGCCCAGTCTATTTACTTTACTTTTTATATTATGTGTATGAGCATGTGTATGGGATTAAGTGTACGTGTGTACACCATGTGTGTGGAGGCGCCTGTGGAGAACAGAAGAGGGCATCGGTGCTCTGGAACAAGTTACAAATAGGTATCAGCTGTTTAATAGGCATGCTGGAGGAGGAACAAATCCTCTGAAAGAGCAACAAGCCGCTGAACCTGCTCTCCAGCCCAACTATATTGTTTTTTTTTTTTTTTTTTAAGTTATCTTTTGTGTTTTGGATAAGAGCGTGATAGAATAAGACTAGGCTTTCAACACATTCCATGTAGTCCCTATTAATATTGTTTTGTTTTGTTTTTTTTGAGCTAAGTGATATAGCCTAGAGTCTCTCATCTAGTTAACATTAGATACAGACTGGGGATGCCATCATCCAAACTAGATAAAAGACCCGGTTCGAGCACCTTTGAGTAGTATTGTTGGACTGAGGGTCTCAGTTCCAGCCAAAGGTGTTGACTAACAACTACCTTCTATTTGTTGTTTTATTGGTCTCTCCCAAAAGAGGCTCACATAAGAGAGGAACAATGTCACAAAAGTCCTGGGCTTTTCTAAACTAACCCCAGACAGGACATCTCCTCAGTTTGGACTCTTATAAGTTGTCTTACTTAAGGTTTCTATTGCTGGGAAGAGACACCATGACCATGGCAACTCTTACAAAGGAAAGCATATAACTGGGGCTTGCTTATAATTCAGAGGTTTAGTCCATTATCATCATGGCCAGTAGGAAACATGGCAGCACACAGGCAGACATGGTGCTGGAGAGGTAGCTGAGAGTTCTATATCTGGAAAGCAGGCAACAGAGAGAGAGTGAGACTCTGGGCCTGGCTTGAGCATCTGAGACCTCAAAGCCTACTCCCTGTGACACATTTCCTCCAACACACACCTCCAATAATGCCACTCCCTCTGAGTCTGATTTTTATTCAAATCAGCACAGAAGCAAATCACTAAATCCCACACTCATGTTTAAAAGAGGTAGATAACAGGTTTTTGAATGGAATCCACCAGAGTAGTGGAATCATATAGTTGACAATCTGGGAGATCTCCACAGGCAGAAGTCATTGTCTCTCCTTCATGGTATTGCTGTTTCATCTGCATGTACTGGTATTAGCTGGCACCAGAGAATATGTGTGTGTGTGGTGTGTGTGTGTGTGTGTGTGTGTGTGTGTGTGTGTGTGTGTGCATGCGCACACATGTTTGTGTTTCTGTGTTAGTATGTGTGTGTGCATGTTTGTGTTTGCATATGTATTTGTATGTATGCATGTTTGTGTATATGTGTGTGTTTGTACATGTGTGCATGCATGCATGTTACTTCTCCTTTCCCAGACTTTGATCTCTGTATTTATGTGTCTAAGTTGCACATGCTGGACTGTGTTTTCTTCATTTTTGTGTCTAAAGTTCACTTGCTATTTGGTAATGAAATATGTAGAAGAATTTTAATTTTGATGAATTTTAAAGTAGAAAGTATATTTGAGTGGAAGATGTAAGGGTCTGTGTAATGGGAGGGGTTCCCACATAGTAGGTTCAGGGAGAGAGACACAAGGAAGAGGAGGAAGGTGAAGGAAAGGCAACATAAGGTCACTACAGTAAATAGTGAGGGATGCCTTTACCCGAGGACCTCCTTAAACATTGAAGGACCTTTGCAGATGGTCCATTGAAAGATGTCTCAGAAAACTGAAGCATTAATCCCATCTCTGGCTCCTATACCCCATTTGATGGATGACCCTGAGTTTTGGCTCCCATGATTTTGGAGAACATCCAGGATATCAGGTTAACCTGAGTTCCTGCTGAGGCTCATTAATCTCAGGGAGGCAAAAGGGAGACCCTGGGGATGACATGGAGGCTACCTGTGCTGTCTGTTTCCGGTGCAGAGAGGATCCAAAGGCTGAGTCTCAGGTGTGACCTTCATCTGAGGGTCCTTCATCTGGACCTTCATCTGGATGGGAGAGGGAGGCACATTGAAGACCTAGAATTTAAATAGTAACCCCTTTACACAGGAGTCCCCAGAAAGTTTTCTGCTGTTCCATTTTTCTATTTGCACTTGACCAAGAAGAAAAGTGAGATATGGATCTCAGCTTGGAAGAATTATTAATTGCCCTCACACATGCCAGTCAATGTCAGTGCCATTTGGAGGGACAGATTACAGAGCCTGTGTGTTGTCTCCATCAGGAAGAAACACAGTGGCTGATAGCCTTCCTGATTTTGATTCTGATTTTGTTGTTATCTGACTGGAGTTCAGTGTTCTGGTGCTGTTACTGTGGGGGTAATCTTTTGATTGTGCTATTTATTAAGTCAGAATGTCTCGTTTAAAATATTGGCCTAGATAAGAGTTAGAGTTGTCCGGTTACCTGACTAGTACAAAGGTGGTCTTTTGAAACAATTTTTGAAAAGTTCATAAAATGCTGGAGACTTGAGACTGATGGAACAATCAACGTCTACAACTGATACCTTAATTTGTCATTTTTCCTTGGATGGCATTTTAAATGAATATATGTTGCAGCAGAACAGGGATGAAAATGACTGAGAACCTGCCCCAGTATTTTCTTTCCTCAGCCCTCTGGTGAGAGCCGGCCACTATTATGCACATTTTTATATATATATATATATATATATATATATATATATATATATATATATCATCTGCATTCTTTTCCTTTCACACATATTTTGCAATTTGTTTTTCGGTCACTTGAAATTTGTTCACATATATGTATATATACATGTATATATACAGATCTATACATATCTGTCTGCATATATGTGTATATATTTGTACTTATATAGACCTAGCGCATTCATTTTTAAGTACTACTTCATTTTTCTTCATATGAATATATCCCGATTTCTTCTTATCCTTTCTCACGATAAAAAAAAAATGTCAGGTATATCTTGGGTTCTTTGCTTGTGGTCTACACTACAAGGGGTGCCTGGGGGGGCATTTATGCAGGGGCTTCTTGCTGTCCTTCAGTGTATCGCTAACTTTCATGTGACAGTGGCAGAATGTCTAACAGGACCAGCCTTGAGAAGAAAAGGTTTCTTTTGTCTCATACCTTCAGGGGCATCTAGGCTGTGGCCCATGTGGATTTCTATGAAGGTAGCCCAACACAAAACCTAAAACTTACTTAAAATTTGGTGAGATTTTGTTGTGATTTGTAATTCAATTACATGGTTTCACCCATATGAACTTTGTAGATGATAGAATAGTGTTGTGATATCGAAAGGTTGGACATCCTGGTAGTCCATTATGGTTGGGGAAGCATGGAGACTCAAGCAGCTTGTTCCACGGTGAAGAGAGCAAGTGACAACAGGAAGTAAAAAGCTTGAGCCCAATTTGGGCCAGGCTGTGACTCCTAAAGCCTGCTCCCCACTGACCCACTTCCTGAAGCCAAGCCCCATGTAGAGACTATACAGGCTCACTAAACAGTGGTGCCAATTGGGGCTTATGGGAGATGGGTCAAAATACAGTAAGACACAAGGAGTATGACTAGGATATCTGCCAAGAAGCAGGATTAATAAGTTCTCTGGCATGTACCTTTTGTTTTTGTTTTGTTTTGTTTTTTGAACAGTGTCTTGCTATGTAACCTTGACTGGCCATAAAGACCAGACTGGCCTTGAACTCAGAAATCCACCTACCTCTACATTCCAAGTACTGGGATGAAAAGCCTTTACCATTATACCTGGCCCTGGCACATATATTTTAAACCGTAATAAACATGGCCAATAAACTTGGCAAAGTTCCTGAGCCATTGTATTCTGCCAGCAAGTCACAGTTTTCTCATATTTGCCAATCCATGGTATTTTGATTCTCCTTAATTTTCACTCTTATGATGGGTATGAAATTATCTCGTTTCACTTTGGCTTATATGCATTCTATATACATTCTCTTTAATGTTGGGGATTCACCTTAATCTGATTCTTTTTGGTAGGGGAATATTTTAAGAAATGTAAATCAAAACTACCTTTCAAGGACCAAAGTGAATTTCTTGCTGTATCACTCCCTGGTTAATCATGTCTTCTCTTCACATGTGTTGTACTGTCTCTGTGCCATACCGCATTCCCATAAATGAGAAGGGCTGCCTTGGCTTCCCCAGCTGCCCAGTCTGTTTTTCTTGAGTGAGTTCCTTTTCTCTCCTTTCTTTTCTCCCATTTCCTCCAACCTCCTGGTAGTCTTCCCATTTTAAAACCACTTTATGCACGTATTATTTTCTCCTCTGAAATGAACTTAACAATAGTGCCCATGTCATAGGGTTGTTACAAATATTAGTTAATATATAGCGGGTACCGCCTGTCCTAGCACATGGTAATGGTGTGTGTGTGTGTGTGTGTGTGTGTGTGTGTGTGTGTGTGTGTGTGCGCGCGTGCGCTCACTTATCTGCAAGAACCTTTATTTTTCTTCAAGAAGCTTGCAATTTGATTGAAGCAGCAAAATATATCATCCTGACCATTTTTACTGTTCCCATTGAGCCAAGTGATGCTCAGAGAACCGAGTCCTGGGTCACATTTATTGCTCTAGGAGTGTTTCTGGATTAAGTATGCCTTCAGGATTAAGAATTAAGGAGTTAAAGACAAAAGTCCTACCATGTTTCTTTAAATATCTCATTCAGCTGCATAAGATTAGCACATTTTTCTTGGCAAAGAACACCTTTTCCTTTTTAGCTGGAGTCTTTTTCGTCAGCAGCCTTTCTTGTTTTTCTTTCCAAACACTTCCTGTGCCTCTCTCTCTGTCATCTGCCCTCACTTGATTCCCAGGCAGCATTTCCCTCCTACCACTTCCCACCCTCAGACTTTTAAAAAGAACAACAGAATTGTGTTCATTGGTTGTGCAGCATGTTTCCTGCCTATTCTGCAGGCCATGGGGTGTCTGGGACAATCAAGAGTGCAAAGGCTCTGGCACCCTGAGAAAGATGCTGTGGTCCTTTACTCTTTGGCCAGGATATGAGTCTGGCAGAGAACAGAAGGCCCTGCTTTCTGTCAGGTGTTTCTCAGGTAGCTCTGTGGCCATCTGCTTCCTGCAGTCTGCTCATTTGTTTGCAAAGGCTGGCCTGGGTTTTACCTTAAATGCGTGATGGGGAGTACTTGTAGAATGTGTATGTGTAGGGGGTGGGGTGGGTGTGGGTGAGCACAATACCTTAAGTAGTTCCTTAGGGGAAGACAGGGCATCTGACATGGTGGTGGTCCCCACAAAGTCTGGGACTGAAACCCTGTGTAGATTCTGCTGCTGTTTATATAGCAATGTAGAAAGTGTTCAAAACTTCGCGGGAGCAGTTGTGTGAACTGAGCCAACGTTAAAGTAGCATAAATTAGAAATTACTGGAGCCTTGTTTATAAGTGGGAGAGACAGACTGACCCTTCATGTACCCCATGTAAGTGCATAATAAGACTGTTGGCGCTCCTGGTAGACGATATGATGGCCAGGATGGCATACCTCAGCAGCACTAAGTCAGGTACTGAGTGCTGTAAGTCTGGAGGGTATATGTGTTTTGGGAGGTGTGGGGATGTGGGGTTTGGGGGTGGGTACTCTCTTTTATAAATGAACCCCTGTGGTGAGCACCTGCCAGATGTGAGGCCATTTAAAGAGCATCCTCTTGGAATGTGCAAGGCTGGGCTGCTACTCTTTCCTGGGCCCCTGGTCATTCACCTCATGCCTGCTAAACTGATGAACTCCATCAAAACGGCTCTGAAGAGTCTGCTGTATCTCCTGCTTAATTTCAACCCTAATCAGGTCTCATTATCAGAGCCTTATTGCTTGCTGGCAGTAATTTGCTTTGGGTACAACTCAGAGCGGTGTTGAAATTTTTATTTTGCCTTCAGAAAATTGGTTTACCTAAAACACTCTCCCCCCAGATTTCCCTGTGGAAGATTGGTTCTTTTAATTTGGGTATCTTGTAATTTTTCTCATTAAAAATGTGTGGCATGTGATTTCATTAGATTTTTTTTCTAAATTGAAGTGACTTAAGTGGGTTGACATATGTGCTGGAGCGTAATTGTGCTGTTTTTGGAGCTCCAATCAGTAATTACATCCATAAACTTATTGTCTATGGTAAAATATGTTAACTGGCCTTTGACATAAAATTCATTAATTTGAATCAATATATAATGTTCCCAAATGCTCTAACAAAGGATCATTGACTGATGGGTAGAGTGTGGAGTAAGCCATGTTTCTCTATGGACAACTAACTATAAGCAGTAATATTTTCTAAATGGTCGTCAATACAGTGAATCCCCAAACACACATATTTTGAATCCTGTAAGAAAATTGAACTATGACACGCACTCAATAATTGAATTTGCTCCTTTAGAAACTTTTCACTATTGTGACTGGCTTTCAGACAAGGTCCCGGAATTCCAGGCCTCCCATACTCATGTCTGGATATGCAGCTGAGGCTGAATGGCCAGGGAGGCTCTCTGTCACTAGCTGGTGGTTTGGAAAGACTTTTCTCAGTGGGGTTTACTCCTGTCATTCTCCTTCAGAGGAGACCAGGGAGGCCTGGCTTCATGGACATGAGTGGATTCTATGCAGACTGGCTTTTCTTCTTTCTTAATATTGACTAACTTGAAAGGGCAAATTGAATTGCAGCAGGATTGTGAAGCAACTTTGCATTCAAAGTAAGGGTTTCATCAGGAATCCAATCCCAGGGTTTTCTTTGGGCTTGAGACTGCATACCTACAAGAATCACCATTACTGTGAAACCTTGACAAAAGAGAAATCCCATGATTAGACATGGGCTTCATGCATAATCTCTAGTTTGCATCCTCAGCATCTCTTGGAATGTGAAAGCCATGGGAGAAAAGCACTAGGTGGCTTTTTTGACCCAAATTGTTTTCCTTTCTTTGCAGCAAATGCATCCCACAGCTTTTCTGAAACAGCAAAAGTCTTGAACTTGAAGCGATGTCTGAGGGTTAAGAAGCTGCGACAGGGCAGAGGAAGGGAGCAACAGTCCCTGTGGTGCTGCCAACTGTGACTCAGGGTTGTAGGATGCCTCTGTCTTCCCTTTGATTTCCACTCTGCTGCCTTGTGTCTTATCTCCCTCTGCTGTGCCTGTTTCACTCTCCTCTTTTCCCTGTTTCTCATTCTTCCTCCTTCTCTTCCTGACTGTCCTCCTTCCTACTTCAGCTACTGTCTCCTGAGGCATCCTGACCTGTGGTGTCTGGTTGGGTTTGGCTTAGTGTGCAGATCCTAGCAGGAGGCTGGAGGGAAGCAGGAAAAATAGAAAGGAAATCCTGCTTCCCAGCTTCCCAGCTCTTTGCTTTAGGTTTGGCAAACATTGCTGTCCTTTTTTTCCCCCTTCATGCCTAACAGCAGAGAGGTACTAAGTATTTCTGTGTAAGCTCTCTGTAAAATGTTGTTCAGGACCCCCCCCCCCCGACACACACACACACCCAACAGTGCATTATATATTCTACAAAATCCTGGCTGGAACCCCAGGTATGGGTCACTTCATATCATGTAACTCTGTACTGTATATACAAAATTTTGCTTCACTCACTGATTTAAAAGGTATTTATGGGCATCAACTGGACCAGGTAGAGAACAAATGAGAGATGCTTTCTGGTCTTGTGATACAGAGAGAGAATGGGGAGTAGAGGGAGAGGCACATAGATGCTATATTGCATGGCTTCTCAACCTTCCTAACACTGTGGCCCTTAATATAGTTCCTCATGTTGTGGTGACCCCAACCATAAAATTATTTTTGTTGTTAATTCATAACTGTAATTTTCCATGGTTATCAATTGTAATGTAAATATCTGTGTTTTCCCATGGTCTTAGGTGACCCTCAAAGGGGTTGTGACCCACAGGTTGAGAACCACTATGTTGTGTCAGGTATGTTATGAAGTAAAGAGAGGAGGAAAAGTGGGGTGCTCTTCTTCTAGGGGGGGCACATATGAGTCTCCCTGACTTAAACAAAACACAGAAAAGGAGACTTTTCCAGCAAGTCCTACCCTATATCAACCCTGATCTAGAAGCAGCTGGAGACAACACAAAGACCAATATGGACAGATCAAAGCGTGTAACTGTCAAGACTGAGGTGGGGAAACCTGCACTAAAGGTGGGCTGGGATCCTAGACTGAAGAGAGAGGAGAATCTGAGGTGACCTCCAACATTCATTATTCACTATGGATGTGCTGAGACCAGCTGCCTCATGCTCCTGCCATCCTGCTTTGGTGGTTTGTACTGTCCAGCTCTGAGCCAGCATAAACCCTTTCTTCCTTAAATACTTTTTTTTTTTTCAGGATTTTGTCACAGCAGTAAGAAAAGTAACTAATATATTTACTAAACAGAAAATGCAGTGAACCTATTTCAATAGACACTATAAAAGTGACTTTATTTAGCATACATGGAATAGTGCCAGTTGGTGCACAGATGTTTTTAATTTTGTACTTATTATATATCCTTAATATGCATTAGGAACTAAATGTGACTAGTACAACAAAGTCATGACTTCAAGATGAAGCTCCTTATCACAATTTAAAATGTTGGTTTATTTGTGTGTGTGTGGGGGGGTGCATGTGTTTTTGTTTGAGACAGGGTTTCTCTGTGTAGCCCTGGATGTCCTGGAACTTGCTCTTTAGACCAGGCTGGCCTCAAACTCAGAAATCTATTTGCCTCTGCCTCCTGAGGTCTGAGATTAAAGGTGTGTGCCATCACCATCTGACACAATGTTGATTTATTTTAAAAGGTACATTTTTTTGTGAAATAAAGCTACTATAAAAATAAGAGTATATGTAGAATATTTAATAGCACAAGAAGTATAGGAATCTGAGGAAGAAAAAAAATAATGACCAGAAATTTGAACACAATCTAAATTAATAAACCCTTTCACCAAGTGATCCCTGTCTCACAAACTGTATGAACCATTCCTTTTGTGGGGGGTTTGATGGCCTTTGGTTTTGTGCTGGGGATTGGCCCCGGGCATCTCTGTTCAGCAGGCATTCTAACTTGAAGCTGATTTCAACTGACTGTCAAGTCATCAATTTAGCAGATAGAGGCCAGCATTTGTTTTAAAAGGAATAAAAGTAGAGGAGGAAAAATAGTGTTTGTACTAGAAAATTAATTCACGATCTAAAGAATGAGGATAATAGTGGGAAGTCCCTAAATGGCCTCTGTTCTAGGGTCTACTCTTATGATGTGAATAGCATTTTCCATGTCCTGGTTTCTCCATCTTACCTCTTGACCTAATTTGAAAACTTGACTTTGAGAGAATGTGAACGAATTGATCTCTTTTTCATTGTGTTACTGTGTTAGGAGTTTCAATAAATTATTATGTGATAAGTCCCATGTGTCTTAGAAAACTATGATGCCACAGTGGAAAACGTGCTGTATCTCCTAGGTAGTACATTCCTTCAGTGTTCTGACTTCTCAATCCCTGTTTGATATGCTTAATAATCATTCAGTCTCCCTGGCTTATGAATTCTATCAATCAATTTATTTTCATGGAGTATTTTTTACTTTGTGAGGCCCTATCTAGATTGCTTTACTGCTGTTCAAGTACTTCTTTAGTGGTGTCTATTTGAAATCTCCTTTGCTTTATTTAAGTATAGTGTTTAATAAAAACTTTGATTGGGGATGAAGTGTTTCAATGACAAAGACCATCTCAGACCTGGGTGGAGAAGTTTACCTCCCTCTGAGAATGCACGTAATTATTTTTAGAATGAAAACTACTATAAGTGGACTTTTAGGAAGTAGTGTAGGAGGCCTTGAACAATTTATGATCCACTATGTGCTTTTCTGCCCTCTCCCTTCCTTGTTTAAAAATCTCAAGGCAGGAAATATCTAAGGATAGAGTTTTTGCTTTTGAAAAAATGAGATTCATGCTGAAAATTATAGGTACACTTAATTTTAAATTTTCCTTGAGGCTCTTATTTTGAGCAAGAGTAACTTACATGTGATTTAAAGAATTAGACTTTTATAAATAGTTGGCTGTAAGCAACTAAATTCACTGGGCACCCATTATCCACACCTGAATTATTATTTTCCACAAAGCATTCTTGTAAATATGTTTATGTGTTGCACATTAGGCTAAAGTACTAAGCTATCAGATCTGCAATGTCAAGGGAACAATAATTTCTTTAAAAAGTATGATCTCTAGTGTTAAGGGATATTAATAATTTCTAAAACAATTTATTGAATGGGTGAAGGCTTGGTGGGAGCATTTACCATCAGGTGAAATATGTCTCATTAAATTTCTACATTATGTACATACCAGCTCTCTTTTTTTTGTCATTTTAATGGTTTATTTACATAATTGAGGATTGCTACTTTTGTTACTAGTGGTTATCATAGCAGAATTATTTTGGTTGAGCCTGCCTAAGCAAATTTGGAATGTGCTTGTTTCTTGAAACTAATGGCGAGGAATTCTACTACTCCCCAAGCCCCCCTCCTCCCCAGTTCTTTGCACAGAAGACCCTTGATTTGCATATGTAAATAAGCCATTTAATTCAGAACCCTGTGGGACCCACCCAGGTCCAATCTGTTATTTTGCTGATGTTGATGTCATTAGGCAGGAGGTAAATGGTATCAGGAGATTGATGTCTCAGTCTGGAGTGACAGATACCAGGACTCGGAGGGCTGCTGTTTAGGAAGAGAAGCCAGTTCTTGGGTTGTGGCAAATGAGGGAAAAAATGAAGACACAGATTTCGCCTCTAGTGCTAGCATGAGTGATAGTTTAATGTTTTTCTTGAATATAGAAAGCTTCAAACAAATAAGTTTGTTTACTATTGCTATAAGAAAATAATTGAGACAAGATAATTTATAGGGAATACATATGTTTTGCTTATTTATCTGTCTCTATCATTATCTATCTCTCATCTGTCTATCTATCTATCTATTTATCTACTCTGCTCATTGTCTGGAAGCTGGGAAGTCAGAGCATGGTGCTGCCCTTTGCTCCTCAGCTTCTGAGGCCTCTGTTGCTGTCTCGTTGTTCAATGAACCCATCCATGGTGAGACAGGCAAACATGCAAGCTTAGATCTTTCTTCCTCTTATATAAAGTCACCAATGCCATCCTGGGACTCCATCCCTGGTAGCATCATCTGATCATAAGTCCTTCCAGAAGTAATCATAGATATATGAATTTAGGGATGAGGTTTCCAATACTCAACCTTTGGTATTTAAGCCGTAGTATGTAGGAAATAGGTTTTCTGAGAAACTGTTTAAGCTTTATTCTTTTTTTTTTTTTTAAGTGTTTGACCTCCAGGCTGGTGATGTAGCTTAGTGATAAAATGCTTGGCTTGCATACGTGCAACCCTCATTTTCATCCCCAGCACCACACACATAGACACACACACACACACACACACACACACACACACACACACACACACACACACACACATTAATGCATAACTGAAGTGATACTATTGTTTAAACACATCCACCCCCTATATGGTAAGTAGTTATTGTGACAAAAAGGAAGAAAAATGTTCACTTAGGGCTCCTGAAAATGAAGTCATTGGCACTCCCTCCTTCTTGTTGAAAAAAGTCCTTCTCAGTGATTTCCTCCTAGATCCTCAGGTCTAATGTTTGCAGGTTCCACGGGGTCTCAAGATCACCATCTAACTCTGGAGCCTAGGAGCAGCTTAGCTCCCCAACTCCGAAGAAAACACAGTGTGACTATTTATGGGAAATTAATGGTAAAGTTTAACAATCGTGTAGAAGAAAACTTGCTGTGAGCAGCTCAAGATTCCTTTATTTTCACTCTATATGCAATTCATTAAAATGACATTAATCCTGCAGGCTCTTCCTTGGCTTCCATTAAGATGTATGACTGAAATCTCTATGTAACTACATTGATTATTTCATACACCTATTTGTTCATCGCCGGCTGTCCATTGTTACAGATTCATTGTCTCGATGATAAATGAGGAAGGAAGCCACAAACCTTTACCTCCTAGAGGATGTGTGTGCTCATTCTACACCAGCTTTCTACCAAGCTGGCGCTTAAGGATTCAGATCCCAGGTTTAATATCAATGCCTGCCTCCTGCTGCGTTCATGGTACAATTAGCTAATTAAAAAAAGATAACATTTTCACCTCGGAGTCAGAACAAGAGCAATAAACTACAGGCTCAGGGTTTAGTTAATTTGCACATTGACTGTAATTGTATATTTAAGGCTGAGATTAATTTTTCCCCCTGATGTGGGGGGACCAGACACTGTGTGTTGGAATCTTAAATCAGCTATAATCACTCCTCGGGGAGGTCAATCAGGGTGGGGGTTCTCCAGATGTATTAGTGCAAACAACTTATTTATTTGATAGCTTCTTCTGTTGAGAGAGAGAGCAAAGAGAAAAAGCATCTGAACTCCATTCTGATAAACTGCTAAATTTAAATGACAATTTTGAAATTATCAAACTAGATAATCTGCTATTCTTTCAAAAAGAACTTTCCTGCTCTAAAAACATTACTGATGCTGTTGAGAGGAGAAGCCATGTTTAGCTTCTTCTTTTGCCAAATGGTGAGTATTTGTTAGCATCGGTTCTGTAAGTGAAGCTTTGGGAGGCTTGCTAGGCCAATTGGGTCCAAGACTATTTCATCCCCTCGTTCCCCCTCCCTTTTTTAGAAAAGGATAGGGAAAGGCTATATATTGGTAGGGTAGGCTCTAGAAATCAGAAATAACGATCCTGGCCTGTATGCCTCCACTTTGAATGGTATGTGATATGCTTTGGACACAATGGCAAGGATTGCCGGCAATTCAAGAGGATATGATTGATGCATGCCTTCAAAGTAGTAGAGCGACTACTAGAAGGAAATTATTGCTAGAAGTAAAAAATGTTTAAAAGGGAATTACAAGTGCTACATCACCTATTACATTTTCACAGCTATAGTTCTTTAACCTTCCTTTAGACATTTTTTTTTTTTTGAGAGAGAGAGAGTATAGCTCTGTGGTCCTAGATAGTCTGGAGCTCAAGGGTAGACCAGGTTGGCCTTTAACTTGCAGCGATCCACCTGGCTCTTCTTCCCAAGTGCTAGACTAAAGACATGTGCCAGGACACCGGGCTTCTTTCTCTTCCTCCTCTTCCATCTCTCTTTTTAAAATAGGGTTGAATAAATGTTGTTGTTCATCTCAGGGTCATTTTGTGTCCCACAAACTGTGTCTTTGAACCTCAGAGGTATTTGTTTTTGTTTGGTAGTACTGGGGATAGAACTGAGGGTTTTAGCACTTGGCCAGGCAAATGTGTTTACCACAGTGCCACTTCCCCAGCCCAGAGATATCATGATACCACCTCTCTGTTGATTATCATCTTGCCATCCTTGGAGTTGATACTCATGTGGGGGTAGCATTCTCTTATTAAATTGTTACCTATTATGTATTGTACAGCTCTGAAAGATAGAAGTGGGCTCTGTATCATCTAGGGAGGTCTCTTCATAATTTTGTCTTTCAAATATAGAACCATCGGTTGTATGTTTGTTATATAATGAGGGGTGGTAAGTGTTAACCTTTCTGTGTGTTCTGTTTGTGCTTTCTTTCTTTGTCTTTTCATGTGGCTGTTAACAGAGTTGGTTCAAGGAGAAACCACTCTTTAACGCACATAATAAACTTAATGTAAGCCCCTATTTAAACCAATAATGTGTAATACACATTTAGGTGAAATATTGATGGTTGTCAGAAAAGATGAATTCTACTGGAATGACAAAAAGAGATGCTTCTAAGATAGATATTTCTTTCATAGTTATGAGGAAGACTCTGGTCCCTAAGACTGTTAGAGGATTCAACTAGGCATAAAATTTGACCATAAGCAAGCTCCATAATGCTGTTGTAGGAAGGTAGACTTTGGTTTCAGGAATATAATATGATTAGTATGATCAGGTAACAGAAGAATAAAGATTTGTTGTAAAATGTCTAAATCCTGGGCTGAGCTTGTGGCATTATTACAAAAATGTGTATCTTGGTTATTTTTAACATAATGACTTGCATGAGTTATGTGATTTTTGTGGTGGTGAACATGGTGTGTGTGTGTGCGAGAGTGTGTGTGTGTGTGTGTGTTTATTAAATATTTAGCTTAAACAACATACAGTACCGTTAAACACTGTCCTCTCCTTTTCTGGCCATTCTCCCATCATCCCATGCCCACTCTCCCCCTTCCCACCTCTCGTTCATTTCCCATCTTCCATTCACTGTCAGGAAGGGCAGCCTCCGAAGAGCCATTTCAACTCAGCTCGACATCGCCAGAGACTAGTGGACTCAGCTGCTTCAAAAGTGAGTGTGCCCTGTCGCCTTGGGTGGCCAATGTGCATGACAGTGTGGTCCCTCTGTGATAGTGGTGTTGTGAAGTGTTATATGTAGAGGAGGCGAAGTCTTCTCTATTCAAGATCATGCACACCTGTGGTGTTCTAATGAACAGTTAACAGCCAGCCCTGAACCCCAACCAAACCATGACTTGTAGCATGAACTGTTTTCTTCTAGCATGTGCCCTCTCAACCATGGCCAATGTCAAGGACCTGTGTGATGTCGCTGAACTCAGAGCTGGGAAGAGATGCCCAATTAGAGTGCCACCCTGTGGCCACTCACATTAGTTTCACCTCATCAGATAGAACTGCACGAAGTTTAGGAAGTGAGTTAGTTCTGTGTAGTGTTATATTATTTACAATTTATTAAAGCTTGTCTGAAGATTCAGAAAGCAAAGTCATCCACAAGCCATAGAAGCCAGACACACACCTTTAATCCCAGCAGCCAGAAGCTAGGAGGTGGTGGCACACCCTTATAATCCTAGGACTCAGGATTAAGAGGTAGAATCTCTGTGAGTCCAAGGCCACCCAGATCCACCTAGGATTGATCCAGTCTTAAAGAGAAACAGCTAGTACAAAGATGATCTCAGCACCTGGGATCACATGCCTTTAATCCCAGCATTAGGGGGGAATATAAGATAGGAGCAAGGTCTTAGTAGGCAGCATTCATTCTCCAGCCACATTGAGAATAGGAAAGCCCCCCAGCCCTGTTAGAGGTAAAGGCTGTCTGGTAACTTATCTGCTTTGCTTCCCTGATCTTCATCTTGAATCCCAATATCTGCCTCTGGGTCTTTTATTTCTTTGTGTGTGTGTATTACAGTTCTGAGTATCAGCTGCCCTTGTTTTCTGTGTGTTGTCTTAGTTATTTTCCCCACCTTTAATAAAAAATACCCAGCTTATGCTATTGAAGGGAAGAAAGATTAGTTTTGGCTTATAATTTCAGGGCATGGATTTTGTCTTAAGTGTCTGTTCTTGTTTCTGTGATGAAATAACTTAAAGGAAAAGGATTTATTTTAGCTGAGAGTTCAAAGTACTGTCCAATACAGCAGGGATGCAATGTCAGCCAGAATTCAAAGCAGCCTATCTTAGTTAGGGATTCTAGTGCTATGAAGAGACACAATTATTGCAGCAACTCTTAAAAGGAAAGCATTTCACTGGGGTTGGCTTACAGTTTCAGAGGTTTTGTCCATTATTTTCTTTCTTTCTTTTTTTTTTTTTGTTGTTGTTTTTTTGAGACAGGGTTTCTCTGTGTAGCTTTGGAGCTTATCCTGGCACTCAATCTGTAGACCAGGCTGGCCTCTAACCCACAGAGGATCCACCTGCCTCTGCCTCTGGAGTGTTGGGATTAAAGGCGTGAGCCACCGACGCCTGGCTTTGTCCATTATTTTCATGGTGGCATGTGGGCAGATACATGTTACATAGTATTCCTTTATACTGTGTCACTGTGATTGGTTTAATAAAGAGCTAAATGGCCAATGGCTATGCAGGAAAAGGTTAGGCAAGACTTCTGGGGACAGAGAGAACTCGGAGAGGAAGAAAAGTAGAGTTGCCAGCAAGACACATGGCAGAAAAGAGATTAATATAAATGGATTAATTTAAGTTATAAGAGCTAGTTGAGAACAAGCTTATGCTAAGGCCAAGCTTTCTTAGGTCTCAGCATGATTGTGAGCTGGTGGTTCTAATGAAATAGTTCTGTTTCAGACATGGTGCTGGAGAAGGAGCTCAGAGTCCTACGTAATGATCCATATGCAATAGAAGCAACTTTGTCCCGAACTGGGTGTAGCTTGAGCATATGAGACCTCAAATCCCATTCTCCACAGTGACACACTTCCTCCAACAAAACCACACCTACTCCACAAGGCCACACCTCCTAATACTGCCACTCCCTCTGGGCCAAGCATTCAAACACATGAGTATATGGGGCCATTCTTACTCAAAGCACCACGCAGCCTATCATATTGCTCCATGGACCACACTATGCAGAAGAAAACAGTGACTATATGCATGGTAGTGTTCAACTTGTCTTCTCTACTCCTATACAGGCCAGGGTACCCTGCCTAAGGAGCAGTGCCACCCACAGTGGCCCAGACATGCTCAGAGGTCCATTTCCCTGGCGATTCTCACTTGTGTCAAGTTGGCACTTAATACCATCGCATTCTTCAGCTGTGGTTTCGAGAGCTGCTGACATCTGGGTAGATGAGAAAACAACCAGTGATGAACCCTCTGCTCAGTTCTTCCCGTTCTCCTTTTCCCCTTTGTTCAGTCTGCTGTCCTAACACATTCAGCACTGTCTTCCTTCCCTCCGTGAAAACGGGAAGTGCTGTCACAGACACACCCAAAGGTGTGCTTCACTAGCACACCAACCAAGATGACATCAAAATTAGTTGTCACAAGTGTACTTACTTGTAAGTTTAAACATTTTAAATTTATAATTGTCACAGCTAGTCTGTAAGAGACTAAGAGTGTGGGTCACCAGTAGAGTGCTTGCCTTGTATAGACGAGGACCCAGGCTTGATCTCCATAACTACAAACAAACAAATGAACAGACAAAAGAAGTTGACTTATGAAAACGCTGAAAATTTACTGAGAGTGGGTGGGTTGGCTTCAGCCCTATGGTTATGTATAAGAAAAAATAGTGTAGCTTTAAGAGAGCCTAATGAATGGCTTTACCGTGTAAGAATTATATTGTCAATGGATGGATAGATGGCTTAGCGATTAAGAGCCTTTACTGTTCTTCCAAAGGATGGTTCCTAGGAGACATATCCAAGACCCAAAAGAGCCTGTCACTCCAGCCCCAGTACCAGGGGATCTGACACCATCAGGGCCTCCCAGGACACCAGCACATGCATGAGAGCACACGCACACGTACATACACACACTCACACAAGTAATTTTTAAATGTATTTTCCTACTGTAGATGGCAGGTTAGAATACAGTGCACTCTTCTTATATCCACTTATGAACTATAATAAATGTAGCTAAAATACTGTGTGAATTAAGCACATCCTGCTACACACACTTTTTGGCCAGTGTCTTAGGGACACAACTTGGTATGTACCCTTCTTTTTTTTTCTGGTATCCATTTCTCTCTATCTTAGCATTTTGAGAGGTACTATGTCTCATATGCAATGTGTTATGAGCTAATTTTCTATTTGTGGCAAAAAAAAGGAAAAAGGCTTTTTGTTATTCCATTTAGAATAAGAATCATGGCTTCTCATCTACAGAAACTTTCAGAGGACCTCATTAAACTGCAGTGAAGATGTCTGGTGCCTTAATGTGCTGTGTGAATTGGTTCATTCATGTTACCAAATAGATTTGAAAGGTCAGATCCTTCCCTTTCCAAAACATTGCAGAAATGGAAATCTGAGAAGTGCCTACATTTTCTCCCTAATTATTAAGGAGATTTGGTGGGGAAAGCCAGTGTTTTCTTTGTGAATGAATTGGTTGGACAATAAATGGGAAACAGAAATGTGCATGCTTGTAGCCAGTGACCTTTTATTGTAAGCACACTTGATTCTAATCTGCAGTATGTCATTTTAACTGGGTGGCCTGAGTTGTTACAAAGAATTCTTAGAAATTGCAGGTTTCTATGTTCTAAGGGTCAGGAACAATGTGTGGTAAGCCCACTGTCAGGTCTTTTGAGATTATCGATTTTAGTGGGAGTGTCTGTCTACCTTGCACAGTTTGGGAAGAAGTGTAGCCAGGTAGAACAGCTTCCCATTCACAGAGAGGCGTGGTACAAAAAACAAACAAACAAACAAATAAACAAAACACACCTGACTTGGTTCTACTGTAGGCTTTGTCACCAGCCAGCTCTGTGGCCTTGGGTAGTCATTTAACTTGAGCCCTTGTGTTAACTTGTCCCAAGTGTTCTCTTTGACATGATGAGAGCACATAAAATCTTCTCTTAATCAGTGTATGAAATTGGCTTTCTTCTCCATCAAGCCTACTTGAAACTATCCATCTTACCATTTATAGGGATTTTTGACTGGCAGTTCTCAATTCTAAAATCCCTCTATGAACCACTTCATTCTTTCAGCATCTTACAGTCTTATTGTTAGGTGGACTTCTGTCAGAGTCTCCAGTGGATGCTAATTTTTTTTTAAAAGAGAAATAATTCCATACTATTGGGAAAATGTAGACCAGAAAATAGAAAGCCCACTTTCTGCTCAAAGAATCACCCCACCACCACCACCACCACCACCACCACCACCCAGCCTAGATTTTTTGCATTGCCTGAGAAACTTAGGAAGCCTTTTGTGCTTTAGGCATAGGAAAACAAGCTTTTAAATCTGTTCTTATTTGAATAAAAATAAGGAATGCAAGGGAGATCAAAGAGAAGCGATCCTCCTCATATTGGCTAATCCTGTCTACCGGGCCACTAGCAGCACCTTCCACTTTGAGAATATGCTTACCTGTCCATCCCCCAGTTGGAAGGCTGTTAACATGGCAAATGAACAAAGAATGCAGCAAAAACAGCCAGTAGGAATAATAGTTCAAAGACTACAGAGCTGTTATTTGTGGGAGCTGCTAAAGGCCTCTGTTAAATAAAAATCAATTTGGACAGGAGCATAGGGGACACGATCTGGTGGGCACAAGAGGACGGGAGGCCCACGGGGGATTAGCTTTCAAATCTCCTGGCATTTCAGCACAAAAGGATGATGAAGATTTATTCTCCACGAGCTGTCATGTTACATCGGAGGCTTTGCTGATCCAGAATAAATAGGTTCATAAAGACTGTATTGAAAATTTGAGCAGGTGAGAGCCAATGGTGGGAGGCAGAGCATCAAAAAACTTTCCAAGACCAGAAAGTGTTGAAAGTTTCTATCCTTCCCTAGAAACAAACCCCAGTCAGTACACAGATAACCCAGCAACCTAAACCTGCTGGTGAAGATACATCAGTTGAACTTGCTATAGGGCTTGGAAATCCTTTATAAAATTCTCAGCAATCTCTCTCCTTTTCTCTAATGAGAATGAGGCTTATAAAACTTGGACTCCCCTGCTGGGAAAATCAGCCCCGAGCTATCCGAGAGCAGATGGTCGTCTCTTCTTACTTAGTGTAAACCTTTTAGGATTGATCCCTTTTCATTCTTACCTACCTGAAGAGTAAACATCTCGGAGACCTTAGAAACTCCCTGTTCAGAGGGAACCTGAATTCATAGTTAAAGAGATTGTGTAAATAGACACTGGGAAATGATAGGACTGTGTTTCTTTCTATCATATCAAAAGAAAATAGGTTGATTTTTTTTTTTAAGCACCAAGGGGCTAGGCTTTAAATTATCTACATTTTGGAGCCTTATTATGCATGAAGCTTCTAGATGGTAATTAACACCTTCCTAGTCCCAGGAATTTCAAGCGTTAAAGGATAATTTTTTTCTTCTTTTGAGGATGCAATACTCATTACTATATTTAAGGACATAGAAAGATGGGGATGGGATAGGAAATTGGTTGCCATAATTATTCTGAGTTTTTGGTTTTTTTTTTTTTTAACAACATAAAATGTTGCACTATGGGAACTTTATTTGTTTTTAAATGAAGGACATTAGGGCTCATAATTTTCTAATAGAAATCTTTGAGGGAGTTCATAGTTTCTGTTTGTGTGCTTCTACATCAGCCATCTATCAGTGATCTTTGGTCCCCACTAAAATGAGCATGAATCTCATTTCCGAGACTTATTAACTGTGACCTGGAGCCAATTACTTAATCACTCCAAGTTAGCTTGTGTTTTCTCATTCACAAAACAGAGACCAAAACAGTGTCAGTCTCATCAGGTTACCTTTGAGAGTCTGATGAGGTAATGACCTAGTGGTTGAAGCAGTTAATACTGAATTGTAATAATCCCTTTAAATTAGGATTGCTATTACCGTAGTTATTAGGTAAATTAGTTACTGTTCTTAACACTGTGACAAAAACAGCAGACAAGGAACTCAGGGAAGGAAGGGTTCATTCTGGCTTGTAGTTGAAGGGGATACAGTCCCGAGTGGTGAAGAAGACATGGTGGCAGGATTGAGAGGTGGTTGATGACTCTGCATCTACAGTCAGGGACCAGAGAGCAATGAATTCCCACTTCCTCATTTTAATGCAATTCAATGCTCTAATCCATGAGCGAGCGGCATCTATCCACATCTAGGGTGGGTCATCTCACTTCAACTAAAGGAATATAGACAGTTCTACACTGACATGCCCAGAGGCTTATCTCATTATAATTTTAGATCTTATCAAGTTGAGAAACAACATCAACCATCACTTTAGATAAAAACTGTTTATATTTTCTTGGGTTTTTCTGCCTATTCTGTAAAATAGGGGTTTAAGATATTGTGATCTTTGAGGACTAATACACAGTGCAATAGACTTCTAATAGTCTATTTTTGTATGCCTACCCATGAGCCACTACATGTAGCTCAAGTATACCAAACTCCTGACTGAAACAATGTAGTTTCCTGAGGATATTTCGACAAACTGAACAAACATATGCAAACAGCATCGAGGCTATGAAACAAGTTGACAGACACCCCTGAAAAAATACAGGAAACTAAAGCCCTGGTCTTTCCTCTTTGCAGTAGCTTATTAAGCTGCCCCCTGTAAAAGCTGGGCTTTAGAGGTAAAAACAACAGGAACTGCAGCGGCACTGCCTGCTCTTATACCTCAGTCTGTCCCTTCCATTCTGAGAATGAGAACTTGGGAGGGAAAATCGAGCCGCCTGGTGAGCTGAGAGGCCCCTGTTATCAGAGGGTAAGCCAGTTGGTGCTTCCAGCTTTGGTTAGATACAGATAACCAGGTCAATAGATACCCATCATGGTTTAGATTATCAAGAAAACCTGGCAGTAGCCAGTTAGATAGCACTTTGATCTCTCCTCTGGCCTTCCTTCAAATCTATGGGACAGCTGTCTCTGACGTTCAGTTTCAGCTCCTAGGAAAGCCACACTACAAGGAGAACGTTTTCCCACTTCCCAGGTGACTAGATCCCTCTGTGTCCAAACTAAATATCATGTTCCATCTTGAATGTCTCCTGCCTGCCTCGGAACCCTGTAAAAAATGATTCAGCAGGGATTCGCTGCATAAGTTCAACAACCTGCCCTGGGCACCCAAGAGGTACAGGTATTAAAGGAGAGAAAAGAGAGGCCAGGCTCCGAGGGGGTGGTTTCTGTCTTCAGCCGTCATGTGGTGTCTTGACATCTTCCCAGTCATGTTGTATACAGAGAGAAGCAGGGCTTCTCAGAATTCAAAAGCAAGCACCTGCTGTACCTCCCTTTTATGTCATGTGCCACAGAAAACCTTTGGCATAGATAGAGCTCTTCTGGTGCAGACCTAGGTAACGCTACAAGGCATCTAGAAAAATCTTTATTCCTCTTATAGATCCCATGTATGCCTATCCCAATTGATATAGTCTGTCCCTATCAGCTTTAAAAAGAAATTCATAATCATAACAATTCTACTGATGAAGGGACAATTATCATAGGTACGTGATTCTCAGAAAAGCACAAAGACCAAGTTTGATCCCCAGCACCAATGTAAGAAGCCAGATGTGGGTGGGGCTGGAGAGATGCTATATAGGTAAGAGTTCTTTGTAGGCCAGCATGTGGAACTGAGTTCAATCCACATGAAGATCTGGCTTGGATGTGTGCCCCCATGATTCCAGCTTTGTGGGGCAGAGATGGGAGAATCAGTGGGAACATTCTAATGTCAGGGCCAGTGAGAGACACTGTCTGAAAGGAAGGAAGTGGAGTGTAATAGAAGGAGACATCTGCTACCCTCCACCCACCTCGGTGTAGACACACAGTCATGTGCACCCATGCATGGATACACTACATACATATGCCACACACAAACTTATACTAAGTGGTGGTACAGGTCTGCTTAAATTCCGGAACTCAAAAGGTAGAAACAGAATTGTAAGATCCAGGACAGCCTGTGCCACATAGCAAGATGCTGACTAAAGGGAAAAAAAAAATAAGTGAGACAAGGAAAAAGAAACCCTAGGGCTGCAGAGATGGCTCAGTGATTAAGAGTACTTAGTACTCTGGGTTTGGTTCCCAGAATCCTTAGCAGGAGACACACCTGTAACCTGTAACTCCAGTTCTAGGGGATCTGATGCCCTCTTCTGGCCTCCATGGGCACACACATGGTAGGTATACAAAAAGAAACACACACACACACACACACACACACACACACACACACACACACACACACACACACACACACACAGATAATTTATTTTAGGAAAAAATAAACTCTGAATCTTCTAACCCAGCATGTCTTCTTTTCCTGAGTCATTTCCAAATACCCCATAGACATCTGGTCACTTCTGACTCCTAACTGGATCCTTCTGACAATGAACTGTTAAAACACAGCCACTGTAAATTTTAATCCCTTCCTTTATTATTGTTGTGAGAGGGCAAAAACACCATGGTGCATGTGTGGAGGTCAGAGGACAATTTCTCAGGAGTCGGTTCTCACCTTCTGCCTTGTGAAAGGTGTCTCTTGATCCTGCTGCACTTCATATTTTGTGTTAACTAACCCATGAGCTTCCATGTCATTTTCCTCACTCTGCCTCTTAGTCAGCTTAGGAGTCCTGGGATTACAGATATGTGCCATGGCATCTGGCTTTTTATTATGTCGTGGCAATCAAACTCAGGTCATTGGTCTTATATGACAACCAGTTTTACCACCCCTCCCCACCCAACCATCTTGCCAGCTTACATTCACCAAGTTAGTATAACAAAGAGTAGGAGACCTCAGGACAAGATAGAGAAGGAAAGGGCCATGAATTTATCCCAGTGTTTTCTAACTTAAAGTCTTACTTAACTCATTCAGATAATTCTATGCAAAGTGGATTCCACTTACTTTCCATGAGGCATATATAAACACAGTAATAGAGCTCTTCAAAATGACGAATTGAAAACTATCTTTGGAATTCAACTCTCCAAATGTGTACTAAGCATCCTTTTTGTAGCTGGGTCTGGGGACTTAGGAGTTGTACTTGATAGGGAGTGCAAGTGCAGTCAGCTTTCTCTTAAATCATTTCCTAGTCCTCCTACTCCTCCTCTTCCTCTCCCTATCTCTCCCTTCCCCCTTTTGTTCCCTCACTCATCCGCTCCCCTTCCTTTTCCCCTTCTTTCTCCCTCCCCCCCTCTCTCTCACACACACACATACACAGAGATTTCAAGTTTGATACTATCTCATAGATACTGTTTCTGCCAAGTAATATTCATCTAGAACACAAATATTGCTAAACTTTCACAGACAGATGATAACTGTGTAGCCAATACTCCGAGAAAAGTAATAGAATTACCAGTACCCCGCACTTCCCTGATCCTTAGCAGTTATCAGGATGCTTGGAATTTCTCCTGTCTTTTTCAAAGTCTTTGTGTTTCATGCTGTGGCTTGTAGATAATGGCTACCATAATAATGTTAGATAGGAGGCATAAGTTCTAATGTTCGACAGACAACACAGCAAGTCAACTATTGTTTATGAGAATTTATTACTTGTTTCACAGAGAAATCAGAAAAAGGCAACCCAACATAAGCAAATGACAAATGTTTAAGGAGGAGCTGCTAATTACCCAGCTTTGACCACCACACATTATATATGTGTATGAGATCATCACACAATGTCCAATAAATACATATAATTAGGAATTGTAAGTAGCCTCATCCTAATTTATTACCCAATAAAATGGAAGTTGCTTTTTTCCCTTTGTGTTTAAGGAAAGGCTGTAATTGGGTTACAAGTTACATTAAAGAGCAAGTACAGAGATGATAGTAATTGTGGCTTTTGATATTTCCATCACTAGGATTTCTACATTGAATTCACTTGAATGCTATGATGAAAGTCATAGAGGAAAGATTTCTTCTTTGGAGATGTTTCATTCCTAATGCAAGAATGCTATGTGTTTTCTCTAGTTGACACTCATTCTCTCACTCCTACTTGCAGCATCCAGTGTTCCCAAACCAGTTCCCACCTAGTTCCTAACTTGCCCCACCATACTTGTTGTTGGCTATTCCAAGAGCTATGGTTGTAATGTGTCCTTTGTTTATTCATGTGGCTGATAAAGTCTAGTAAATTGTTACTGCCCAACCATTCTTGTTCTTGGGGGAATTTTTTTCCAGGTCTTAAAAAACAATGGCGACTTCCAAATGTTGACTTTTCTCTAAAGTCATCAGACTTTGTTAAGACTCACCAAAGACCTGTGTTCCAGGAAAAATGGCCAGGGTAGGAATAAAAATTTTAACTTAGAGGTGAAAAGGTCAGACTGGGTTAAATATAGTAGTTACTCATTATGGCTTCTGAATTTATGAAAAATGACTCCAAGGATCCCCTTGCCTTCAAGGTCCTCTGGGTCCTGTATCCTGTGCCTCTCTGTCCATCCATCGTAAAGGCAAAAAGAAAAGCACTTCAGAACATGACAGGCAACTTTGAAAATGGACTCAGATGTGTGACCAGGCAAGTCTCATTGAGTCTTGTCTTGTTCTGTGCATTCTGATAGAGTTCTGGAAGGAGCATTCCCTAGCAGTGCTCTAGGGGAGCAGCTGCTCAGCTCAGAGGTGGTTGTTGGCCACTGTTCAGAGGCCAGTCTGCAGATGTCTGTGTGTTTGATTCAGTGTCTTGACACAGCCTCTGCCAGATCATTCATTTAGTATTGTTGACACAGAATCTCATCGTGTATGTCAGTGGACCTGGAACTACATGGTAGTGTAGCCCAAGTCAGTTTCAAATCCACAGTCTTCCTGCCTCTGCCTCCAAATACTGAGATGATAGGCACACAGGAGCCTGCTCAACATGTTTTTCAAGTGTGAGTGTAATGTGTGTGTGTGTAGGGGTGGTACCTGCGCATGTGTGTAACTTTGTTAAACATCCAGTCCCCATTACCTCCCACATTTTGATGTACCTCCTATGTGAAAAATCAACTTGACTAAAATAACTAAATATGGTTTTCTTTGTTGGGCTTCTTGTGTGTGGACTGGTGGCCTTTATTGAGGTTTGGGACACGTTGGCCATGATCTACTGGCTTGTTTCTCTTCTGGGATTTCAACTAGGCCTAGATTGTGCAATATGATTTTCCCCACAGATCCTTGAAACTCTTGTCTTGGTTTTTCTTTCTACTCGTCAATTCATTTTTGTGGTTTCTACTGTTTTTACTGCAGCTTTGCTCTTCTAATGAATAAGCCCATTTCATTCTGATGTATTTTGAATTCTAGCTTTTCTGGTTTTGTTCATATTTTTTTTTCTATCTCCAGAAATTGTCTGTATCTTCATTCATGTTGTCATGGGTTTGTCCCTCTGTCCTAATTGTTTTTCAGTCTCATAACACCAAGACCTTGGGCTTGGTGAGACCCCATCTTAAAACAAAACAACTTTTAAACTAGCGAATAAAAGCTTTTGAGTATTAAACCTCTTTAAAGGACAGAAAAGGCCCATGGCCACTCCCAACCCTGGTGGAGTGACAGGAGGAAGAATTGGCCATGGTTGGAGCAAGGAGGAACCAGTCAAGCTTGTTTGTTTCCTTCTGAACTTCTATTCTTTGATCATACTGCTATGAGTAATGGCCTGCTGTAATTGTCCACATCACAATAGAAGTCTTAGAAAGAGGAAATTTGCTAGTAGAGAAGGGAGAAAAAAGACAAGCCTTGGCCATTGATAAATAGAACACAGTTCTGTTTTCCTGTCACTGGTAGAAACTCACTGGAGTGCTAGTAGTCCATGTTCACTGTGTTTTTCTTTCACATGAACTGAAGACTCGTCATGATGGTCATGTATTTGTGTCTTGAATTTATTTCTTTAGAGAGTTGATCACTATGGTTGCACAAGGCCTTGTTTCTGTAGCCCTTGTTTTCTGTCTTTCTTTGGATTTATTGCTGCAATCTTGTAAGTCGTATGTAAACACCATGCTGAATTACAGCATAGGCCACTTTCCTCTTTCCTCATCGTGAGATTCAAGACTATGATTTAAAGTTACCAAGCACACTAGGGAGTACATAGTGTGGCATTAATCTGGCTTGTCTTCTTTTCTTGAATTTTTTTATTAAATTTTTTTCTTTTCTTTTACATTCTGACTGAAATTTTCCCCCTCCTGTTCTCTCCTCTCACTTCCCTTCTGCCCCCTACCCCCATCCACTCCTCCTCTGTTTCTGTTCAGAAAGGAGCAGGCCTCCCATAGGTGTCAATAAAGCATGGCATTGCCAGTTGATGGCGTACTAAGCTCCCCCCTTTATATTAAGGCTGGGTGAGGCAGCCCAGTATGGGGAATAGATTCCCAAAAGCCAGCTCAAGCACTGGGGACAGGTCTTGACCCCACTGCTAGGAGTCCCACAAATTTTTACCAAGCTACACAACTGTCACACATATGTAGAGGGCCTAGAACTGTCCCATGCAGGCTCCCTAAGCTGTTGGTCCATACTCTGTGAGCTCCCATGAGCCCAGGTTAGTTGTTTTTGTGGATTTCCTTGTGATGATCTTGAACCCCCATGGCTCCTACAATCCTTCCTTTCTCTCTTCAACAGGATTCCCGGAACTTGACCCAGTGCTTGGCTGTGGATCTTTGCATTTTTTTCCCATCAGTTTCTGGATGAAGGCTCCCAATCTGATTACAGGAGATAGCCAGTTCAGATACCCTCTCCACTATTGCTGGGAGTCTTAGCTGAGTTTATCTTTGTGGATTCCTGGGAGTTTCCCTGGCACTAAGTTTCTCCCTAACCATGAAATGCTCGCCACATCAAGACATCTCTTTCATTACTCTCTCCCTCTGTCCTTCCCCTAACCTGCCCAACATGCTCCCTCATATTCCTCCCTCCCCAGTTTACCCAAGAGATCTCTATTTCCCCTTCCCAGGGAAATCCATACATTCCTCTTTGGGCCCTCCTTGTTACCTAGTTTATCTGGGGCTCTGGAATGTAGCCTGGTTATCTTTTGCTTTATATCTAATATCTAATTGTCTTTCTGGGTCTGGGTTATCACAGGATGATTTTTTTCTAGTTCCACCCATTTGCCTGCAAATTTCATGATGCCATTGTTTTTTTATAGCTGAGTAATACTTCAGTGTGTAATTGTACTACATTTTCTTTATCCATTCTTTGATTGAGGTTATCTATGTTGTTCCCAGGTTCTGGCTATTGGGGTATGATTGAACCTCCTTTGGGTATATACCCAAGATTGATATAGCCTGGGTTTGAGGTAGATTGATTCTCAATTTTCTGAGAAACCAACATATTGATTTCCAGAGTGACTGTACAAGTTCACACTCCTACCAGCAGTAGAGGAGTGTTCCTCTTTCTCCACATCCTCTCCAACATAAGCTGTCATCAGTGTTTTTGATCTTACTGGCTTGTCTTCTTTGTGGTTGTTCTAGCATTATACTAAAAGTAGGACTCAGTTAAGCCAGAGAGGAAGAGAGAGAGAGAGAGAAAGAGAGAGAGAGAGAGAGAGAGAGAGAGAGAGAGAGAGAGAGAGAGAGAGAGAGAGAGAGAGAGAGAGAGATCCTGATGTTGTATGATCCCAGTTAATAGGGAAGTCCTGCAGGCTATGCCCTTGCTCCCAGTGGTCAGGACTGATGGTGGGAGAAGTGCTCTAACCTGGAAGCCTCTCTGGTGATAGTACATAAGTATTCCTGCTTGGATGGGAATGCTCTTTACTGTAGCGTACTGTTCTCAGCTGCCTAACTTATTCAAGGACTGTCCTAGTTTCCCAGTCCAGGAAAACAAGCCAACCACCTGTCATATTCCCCCTGCAGAAGAAAAAAGAAAAAAGAAAAGAAAACTGCCTAGACTGCAAAGCGGAGGAAAAAGTCAACCAATAGGTTATTTTCCTTTCTATGTAAACAGAGGCCATAGAAGGTCTACAGTGTCTCATCGCTATCCATGGTAATCTCATCTACATTCTGTTTTAACCTCAAGTTAAAGAAGGGCACCGTTAACAATGTCTTCTGTTATCCACCTCTGGGTGTATCATTGGGGCTGAGTCTTGCCCTCCCTTGCCTCTCACTGCAAGCCTTGGATAGTCTTGCTTAGGTGGTGTGTTCTGAAAGTAGCTGCTTTTATTTACTGTGGGAATTTAGAGCTCTGTCATGCTTTCACACAGACAGAATGCAAACATGTTTGTGATTTTTGACAGGAGCTGGGATCTATGTGGAGTAGGGGGTTTTTCAAAACATTTTGCAGCCAATATGTTTACTCTACTTCGCCAGCCATGCAGGGTGATACGGGTATCACCAGTACTCGAAATGGGCTGCAACAGGAGGTCAGAATGCAGCATAGATTTTCTAACACAGCATGTTAGATGAAATGATTTTGTGTACTTTGAAGTGGAAAATTCAATCAGAATTTTCCACACTTTTTAGTTAAAGCAACACTGTTACTTATTGATGAAAGGTGGGCTCAGAAAAATGCAGCATCAAGCACAAGGACTCTAGCATATAGTTCCTGGGCACAGTCAGCAATAACCTTTTTCTCTTGTTGTTTAATGAAAATTACATGAATTATGCTGCTTAAAATATTGACTATAGAACTATTGGGACCTATGTTGTTATGTGTAGCATGTGTTTGGATAGTATTGGAGCCCTTTAAGAAGTTTGCTTTTCATTAAGAGGTAGTCTTCATGCTTGATAAATGGCAATTTCAAGTGCCTAGATAATCCATTTTGGTTTAAATAGAGCTATTTGGAAAGCACCTGAGAGTCCTATCAATAATACAAGAATAGAATAGATTCTCTGAGCTTTCATTGAAGTAGGCTTAGAGTGTATTTAAATTCATTACTAGTTTTTAATCTGTCTTTCAGTGAGCTGAACATATATATCAGCATAATAACTTATTACGTGGCTGAATACTTGGCATTCTGCAAAAGCAAAACCCTGGAGTTGTAGTGTCAGATGTGTTCATACATATTTAAGATAGAATAATAACATTGGGAGAGGGCTCACTATGGGCCAGATCCATTGCTAGGCATTTTATGTGTATTCTTTTTATTGAATCCTCCTAACAACAGTGAAATGTAATTTCCATTGTTGAAGGAAAGTCACAGACAGGGCACATAAGTTGCCCAAAGCTGTCAGCAAAATGATGCTGGCACTCACCTTGTCATGAGGACTCCTGAATCTTCTGATGCATTGGGCCTTGCTACTACTTCGAGGCTTTGCCCCTTCAGCACGTTCATCCTGGTGAGCTTAAGGATGCATGGGCTGGCTTATAGGGTTTGGCATCTAGGATGGAATATATATATATATATAATATATATATATATATATATCCATATTTCTCAATGACATGTGAGTCTTTTGCAGTCCAGTTTAGCCACTATTTTGGGATGTTAAAGTTAGTATTAAAATGACAGAAACTTTTTTGTTATAAAAAAATGGGTACAAGAGGGAGAAGGGAACTGGGATTGGCATGTAAAACAATTTTGTTTCTAATTCAAATAAAAAGTCTGAAAAATGGGTTCAAATTCATCAACTTGTCTAAATAATGAGATGTTTTGAGTGACCTTGTAGGATCCCCAACCTCAGCAGGGCTCAGGGTTGTCTGGCACCAAAGTTTATCATCCCCCACCCCTCCCCGAACAGCTTTGCTTAAATTTTTACACATTATCATGTGGTTCTGTCATTGTGTTTTCAGCTGTGTTCTATGGGAAAGGATCCAGACTCAGTTATCCATCTCATACTTCCAAAGCAATCCAGAGATCCAGGACACTCGCACACACCCTTTCTTCAGTGCAGTGCACATAACAATCCATGGTTGTCTAGTGTGCTTGTTAATTCTTTGAAAGAACCTAATAGGTGTAGTTCTGTGGAAACCAGTGCAAACACCTCCATCTACCAGTGTTGCAGGTGGTTTCGTTCATATGTGGTTGGTGTCTAGTGCATAGAAATCTCTTTCTAGTTTGGATAACAACAATAAGCTATGTTATAAAAATCTCCTGAGAGCTCAAATCTAAATGTCTACCCCTGTCAGGGTCCTGGTGATCACAGAAGTCACCAGGGACCATTTTGACTTTGAAAGGAGAATTGTGTCTTTGCAGGGAAAGAACCAGAAGTCAGTCTTTGGGAAGAAGCAATTAAAACCCCAGAGCCTTTTATTGCTTTTGATGCTTGAAAAAAGCAAAAACCTCCCCGCACTGAAATATTTTCTGCTAATTAACTGTCACAAATGCGATGTCATTAAGCTTAGAGTCTCTTTGGTTAACTTCAAAGTCATTAGTGCACACTGTGAAGCTCCCCCAAATTTATTTTAGGAAAAGGAAACAAATTGACAGATCTGTAATCAATGTTTCGAAGACTTGTTGCTGATGGAACCAAGGCTGGATTTATAGACTCTTTGGTCATATTCTCTGGGAAACACAGAGCAGCCCTTACTCAAGGCGTCTGGGTTATCTTGGCATTAGCTGTGTGTTAGGATGCACAGTTCCAAAGCTGGCTGGTGGAAGTCAGTGGGAAGGACTTTTTGGAAGATGTCCAACCGGGGATGTGCTTATCTGTAAAGAACAGAAAATGAGCCACTTAAATGGAGATTTCTTCTTCGCACATAAAAATGTTTGTGACAGAATGTCCACAGTGATTATGTAGCATTAAAACAGCATCTTCAAGGATAGGTTAATTTTATACTGTCTCCTCTGTCCTTAATGTAATGCTTTGGGCCTTGAGCAGATCATCATATAGTTTTCTAGACTCAGCCTCCCTATTTGGAAAATAATGATAAGCTTACCATATTATAGGGTAGCGCCAAGGCTTCCAGGAGGCCAGTGAGAACACACATCACATGGCTTACACATACCTCATATACATGTACTACATACACATCACATATACACACAACACATCACATACATACTTTACATAGATACATACCACATACCACACACACACACACACACACACACACACACACACACACACACTTAAAAGTAAATCTTTAAAAAATATTTTTGAAAAAGTCAGATTCAGTACTCTGTCACAAATAGGATCTATTACTTCCTAGTGAAATATGTCCAAATCAATTGTTTCTGTTACTGAGCCATCTCTCTTTACAATAAATTTCAGCACTATTAGAGGCTTACGTTCACATTATCGATTATTTGAATATGTGAGCCATTAATCTCCATGGCCTGCATCCATTTTGCATGTATATTTTGTGCCGTCTTTTGCATTTAGATGGAGAGGAATGGCCTGAAGAAAGTAGACTTGTGGATATTAGCTTCATATAGTTTTTCAAGTGCTCCCTTGAGCTCATCTGCCAATAAATTTGTACACTAAAACAGGCCTTCAGAACAGTGACTGCTGGATAAACTTTGAGGAATCCTTAGTAAATACAAATGATTCATCTCACCAGAGTAATCACTGTGTCAGACAGTAGCATCCTGCCCTGCTTCCAGGTCCTATAAAAAAGCCCTTTTCTCTTTGTATTAAGGTTGTCTGTAATTTCAATAGAACCTTTGAATTACTATCTGATTCTTAAAAATCAGTTCATAAAAAGATATTGATTCTTTGTATTAGGAGCAGTTAAAGTGTTATTTATTTAAAAACAAACAAACAAAAACTATTGGCAAACTGTTGTTCCCTGATGGGGCTTGGAATCCAGTGTCAGCAAAACTCCTCTGAAGTCTGACTTGAGATATAGCTGTTTAAAAAGTGACCAGGGTGAGTAGTGATCCACTGTGGGTGGGGCGGTGATTTGGGTCTGAATAAACGAGAGAACCAAAGGTGAGGGCGCAGTTCTGCCTGGCAGGGTTCTTTCTAATTGCTTCGTTTTCATTGCCTGGCATTGCTATTCACTTCTTTCCTGGGGCATTTTCCTGGGTAATGAGAAGACTTTGAAATCAAATAAGGCTTTTGAACCCTGAAGATGCGTGCCACGGTGCTGATGGAGAATTCTATAGATCTATAATGATTCTAAAAGGTGTCTCATATCCACTAT